>NW_027254771.1:0-182062 GCF_044704955.1 Pristiophorus japonicus
ACCCTGGGTTAAGTAGGGGGAGTCACTGACCCTGGGTTAGGGAGGGGGGGTCACTGACCCTGGGTTAGGGAGGGGGACTTACTGACCCTGGGTTAGGGAGGGGGAGTCACTGACCCTGGGTTAGGGAGGGGGGTCACTGACCTTGAGTTAGGGATGGGGGGTCACTGACCCTGTGTTAGGGAGGGGGGTCCCTGACCCTGTGTTAGGGAGGGGAGGTCACTGACCCTGGGTTAGGGAGGGGCAGGTCACTGACCCTGGGTTAGGGAGGGCGGGTCACTGACCCTGGGTTAGTGAGGGGGGTGTCACTGACCCTGGGTTAGGGAGGGGGAGTCACTGACCCTGGGTTAGGGAGGGGGGTCACTGACCTTGGGTTAGGGATGGGGGTTCACTGACCCTGTGTTAGGGAGGGGGTCCCTGACCCTGTGTTAGGGAGGGGAGGTCACTGACCCTGGGTTAGGGAGGGGCGGGTCACTGACCCTGGGTTAGGGAGGGGGGTGTCACTGACCCTGGGTTAGGGAGGGGGGGTCACTGACACTGGGTTAGGGAGGGGGGGTCACTGACCCTGGGATAGAGGGTGGGTGTCACTGACCCTGGGTTAGGGAGGGGGGTCACTGACCCTGGGTTAGGGAGGGGGAGTCACTGACCCTGGGTTAGGGAGGGGGAGTCACTGACCCTGGGTTAGGGAGGGGGGATCACTGACCCTGGGTTAGGGAGGGGGGGTCACTGACCCTGGGTTACGGAGGGGGGGTCACTGACCCTGGATTAGGGAGGGGGAGTCACTGACCCTGGGTTAGGGAGGGGGGGTCACTGACCCTGGGTTAGAGAGGGGAGTCACTGACCCTGGGTTAGAGAGGGGGGTCACTGACCCTGTGATCCTGGGTTAGGGAGGGGGGGTCACTGACCCTGGGTTAGGGAGGGGGGTCACTGACCCCGGGTTTGGGATGGGGGGTCACTGACCCTGGGTTAGGGAGGGGGAGTCACTGACCCTGTGTTAGGGAGGGGGAGTCACTGACCCTGTGTTAGGGAGGGGGAGTCACTGACCCTGGGTTTGGGATGGGGGGTCACTGACCCTGGGTTAGGGAGGGGGGAGTCACTGACCCTTGGTTAGGGAGGGGGGAGTCACTGACCCTGGGTTAGGGAGG
This sequence comes from Pristiophorus japonicus, assembly GCF_044704955.1. Lineage (NCBI taxonomy): Eukaryota > Metazoa > Chordata > Chondrichthyes > Pristiophoridae > Pristiophorus > Pristiophorus japonicus. The sequence goes on from NW_027254771.1 coordinate 1,143, forward strand.
GGGGAGTCACTGACCCAGGGATAGGGAGGGAATGTCACTGACACTGGGTTAGGGAGGTGGGGGTCACTGACCCTGGGTTAGGGAGGGAGGGTCACTGACCCTGGGTTAGGGAGGGGGGGTCACTGACCCTGGGTTAGGGAGGGGCGGTCACTGACCCTGTGACCCTGGGTTAGGGATATATGAGATGGTGTGTAATCTCTCTCTGCGTGCTCCCTGCCCTGGGACCATTCACATGTAAATGTCCCCAGACAGCACACACCTCAGTAACTCTGTGACTCACCCTGGCCCTGACCATTGAGATGTTAATCAGCACAAGGCTCTCTGACCCACACACACCTTTCCAGCTCAGGGACCGCCATTTTACACGAGCATTGTAACAATCACTTTTTGCTTTCTCTAGATCTCGCAACAAGACTCCAACCCAGAGAATCCACACCCAGGAAAATCAGGTGAAATAATCTCCCTCCGGGAATTCACCTTAGTGAGCTGAGGTCTGGTATCTCAGTGTATCTGTGGGGGGGAGCTGTGCGTCTGTGTGTCTCCCCCCTCCCACTCTCTGTCCCTCTCTCGCTCCCTCTGTCTCTGCTTCTCTCTCTCTCTCCTTCCCCCTCTCTGTCCCCCTCTCTCTCACTCTGTCTCTGCTTCTCTCTCTCTGTCTCTCCACCTCCTTCTCTCTCTCTCTCTCTCCCTCCCTCCCTCTCTCTCTCCCTCTGTCTCTGCTTCTCTCTCTCCCTCCCTCTCTCTGTCCATCACTCTCTCTCTCTGTGTCTCTGCTTTTCTCTCTCTCTATTTGTCTCTCTGATGCTTGGCCATTGATTACACAGATCGCCTGCTCTCTAATTTAATCTCCCACAACACTGTCCCATCAAACACTCCCAGGGCAGGTAGAGCACGGGGTTAGATACAGAGTAAAGCTCCCTCGACACTGTCCCATCAAACACTCCCAGGGCAAGTACAGGTGGCGAGATACAGAGAAATGCTCTCTTTACACTTTCCCATCAAACATTTCCAGGGCAGGTACAGCACGGGGTTAGATACAGAGTAAAGCTCCCTCTACACTGTCCCATCAAACACTCCCAGGGCAGGTACAGGGGGGTTAGATACAGAGTAAAGCTCCCTCTACACTGTCCCATCAAACACTCCCAGGGCAGGTACAGGGGGTTAGATACAGAGTAAAGCTCTCTCTACACTGTCCCATCAAACAATCCCAGGGCAGGTACAGGGGTTAGATACAGAGTAAAGCTCCCTCTACACTGTCCCATCAAACACTCCCAGGACATGTACAGGGGGGGTTAGATACAGAGTAAAGCTCCCTCTACACTGTCCCATCAAACACTCCCAGGGCAGGTACAGGGGGTTAGATACAGAGTAATGCTCTCTGTACACTGTCCCATCAAACACTCCCAGGACATGTACAGGTGGTTAGATACAGAGTAAAGCTCCCTCTACCACTGTCCCATCAAACACTCCCTGGGAAGGTACAGGGGGTTAGATACAGAGAAAAGCTCCCTCTACACTGTCCCATCAAACAGTCCCTGGGCAGGGACAGGGGGTTAGATACAGAGTAAAGCTCTCTCTACACTGTCCCATCAAACACTCCCAGGGCAGGTACAGGGGATTAGATACAGAGTAAAAGTCCCTCTACACTGTCCCAGCAAACACTCACGGGCAGATACAAGGGGTTAGATACAGAGTAAAACTCCCTCAACACTGTCCAATCAAACACTCCCAGGCCAGGGACAGGGGGTTAGATACAAAGTAATGCTCCCTCTACACTGTCCCATCAAACACTCCCAGTGCAGGTACAGGGGGTTAGATACAGAGTAAAGCTCCCTCTACACTGTCCCATCAATCACACCCAGGACAGGTACAGGGGGTTAGATACAGAGTAAAGCTCCCTCGACACTGTCCCATCAAACACTCCCAGGGCAGGTAAAGCACGGGGTTAGATACAGAGTAAAGCTCCCTCTACACTGTCGCATCAAAGACTCCCAGGGCAGGTACAAGTGGTTAGATACAGTGACCCTGGGTTAGGGAGGCGGGTCACTGACCCTGGGTTAGGGAAGGGAGTCACTGACCCTGGGTTAGGGAGGGGGGTCACTGACCCTGGGTTAGGGAGGGGGGATCACTGACCCTGGGTTAGGGAGGGGGGGTCACTGACCCTGGGTTAGGGAGGGGAGTCACTGATCCTGGGTTAGGTAGGGGGGTCACTGTTCCTGGGTTAGGGACGGGGGGAGGGATCACTGACCCTGGGTTAGGGAGGGGAGTCACTGACCCTGGGTTAGGGAGGGGGGTCACTGTCCCTGTGTTAGGGAGGGGGGGGGCTCACTGACCCTGGGTTAGGGAGGGGGAGTCACTGACCCTGAGTTAGGGAGGGGGGGGTTACTGTCCCTGTGTTAGGGAGGGTGGGACATTGACCCTGGGTTAGGGAGTGGGGGGTCACTGACCCTGGGTTAGGGAGGGGGGTCACTGACCTTGGGTTAGGGAGGGGGGGGGGTTACTGTCCCTGTGTTAGGGAGGGTGGGACATTGACCCTGGGTTAGGGAGTGGGGGGTCACTGACCCTGGGTTAGGGAGGGGGTCACTGACCCTGTGTTAGGGAGCGGAGGTCACTGACCCTGCGTTAGGGAGGGGGGTCACTGACCCTGTATTAGGGAGGGGGGTCACTGACCCTGTGTTAGGGAGGGGGATCACTGACCTTGGGTTAGGGAGGGGGGATCACTGACCCTGTGTTAGGGAAGGGGGTCCCTGACCCTGTGTTAGGGAGGGGAGGTCACTGACCCTGGGTTAGGAAGGGGCAGGTCACTTACCCTGGGTTAGGGAGGCGGGGTCACTGACCCTGGGTTAGGGAGGCGGGTCACTGACCCTGGGTTAGGGAGGGGGTGTCACTGACCCTGGGTTAGGGCGGGGGGTCACTGACACTGGGTTAGGGAGGGGGGTCACTGACCCTGCGACCCTGGGTTAGGGATATATGAGATGGTATGTAATCTCTCTCTCCTTGCTCCCTGCCCTGGGATCATTCACATGTAAATGTCCCCAGACAGCACACACCTCAATAACTGTGTGACTCACCCAGGCCCTGACCATTGAGATGTTAATCAGCACAAGGCTCTCTGACCCACACACACATTTCCAGCTCAGGGACCGCCATTTTACACAAGCATTGTAGCAATCACTTTTTGCTTCCTCTAGATCTCGCAACAAGACTCCAACCCAGAGAATCCACACCCAGGAAAAACAGGTGAAATAATCTCCCTCCGGGAATTCACCTTAGTGAGCTGAGGTCTGGTATCTCAGTGTATCTGTGGGGGAGCTGTGTGTCTCTGTGTGTCCCCCCTCCCCCTCTCTGTCCCTCTCTCGCTCCCTCTGTCTCTGCTTCTCTCTCTCTCTCCCTCCCCCTCTCTGTCCCCCTCTCTCTCACTCTGTCTCTGCTTCTATCTCTCTCTCTCCACCTCCTTCTCTCTTTCCCTCTCTCTCTCCCTCTGTCTCTGCTTCTCTCTCTCTCTCTCTCTCTCTCTCTCTCCCTCCCTCTCTCTCTCCCTCCGTCTCTCTCTGCTTCTCTCTCTCCCTCCCTCTCTCTGTCCATCACTCTCTCTCTCTCTGTCTCTGCTTCTCTCTCTCTCTCTATCTGTCTCTCTGATGCTTGGCCATTGATTACACAGATCGACTGCTCTCTAATTTAACCTCCCACAACACTGTCCCATCAAACACTCCCAGGGCAGGTAGAGCACGAGGTTAGATACAGAGTAATGCTCCCTCTACACTGTCCCATCAAATACTCCCAGGGCAAGTACAGGTGGCGAGATACAGAGAAATGCTCTCTTTACACTTTCCCATCAAACATTTCCAGGGCAGGTACAGCACGGGGTTAGATACAGAGTAAAGCTCTCTCTACACTGTCCCATCAAACACTCCCAGGGCAGGTACAGGGGTTAGATACAGAGTAAAGCTCCCTCTACACTGTCCCATCAAACAATCCCAGGGCAAGTACAGGTGGCGAGATACAGAGAAATGCTCTCTCTACACTGTCCCATCAAACACTCCCAGGTTAGGTACAGGAGGTTAGATACAGAGTAAAGCTCCCTCTACACTGTCCCATCAAACAGTCCCAGGTTAGGTACAAGTGGTTAGATACAGAGTAAAGCTCCCTCTACACTGTCCCATCAAACACTCCCAGGGCAGGTACAGGGGATTAGATACAGAGTAAACATCGCTCTTCACTGTCCCAGCAAACACTCGCGGGGCAGATATAAGGGGTTAGATACAGAGTAAAGCTCCCTCAACACTGTCCCATCAAACACTCCCAGGGCAGGGACAGGGGGTTAGATACAGAGTAAAGCTCCCTCCACACTGTCCGATCAAACAATCCCATGGCAGGTACAGGGGGTTATATACAGAGTAAAGCTCCCTCCACACTGTCCCATCAATCACACCCAGGGCAGGTACAGCGGGTTAGATACAGAGTAAAGCTCCCTCTACACTGTCCCATCAAACACTCCCAGGGCAGGGAAAGCACCGGGATAGATACAGAGTAAAGCTCCCTCTACACTGTCCCATCAAACACTCCCAGGGCAGGTACAGGGGGTTAGATACAGAGTAAAGCTCCCTCTACACTGTCCCATCAAACACTCCCAGGGCAGGTACAGGGGGTTAGATAGAGTAAAGCTCCCTCTACACTGTCCCATCAAACACTCCCAGGGCAGGTACAGGGGGTTAGATACAGAGTAAAGCTCCCTCTACACTGTCCCATCAAACACTCCCAGGGCAGGTACATGGGTTAGATACAGAGTAAAGCTCCCTCTACACTGTCTCATCAAACACTCCCAGGGCAGGTAAAGCACGGGGTTAGATACAGAGTAAAGCTCCCTCTACACTGTCCCATCAAACACTCCCAGGGCAGGTACAGGGGGTTAGATACAGAGTAAAGCTCCCTCTACACTGTCCCATCAAACACTCCCAGGGCAGGTACAGGGGGTTAGATACAGAGTAAAGCTCCCTCTACACTGTCCCATCAAAACTCCCAGGGCAGGTACTGAGGGTTAGATACAGAGTAAAGCTCTCTCTACACTGTCCCATCAAACACTCCCAGGGCAGGTACAGGGGGTTAGATACAGAGTAAATCTCCCTCTACACAGTCCCATCAAACACTCCCAGGGCAGGTTCAGGGGTTAGATACAGAGTAAAGCTCCCTGTGCACTGTCCCATCAAACACTCCCAGGGCACGTACAGCAGGGGTTGATACAGAGTAAAGCTCCCTCTACACTGTCCCATCAAACAGTCCCAGGTTAGGTACAGGGGATTAGATACAGAGTAAAGCTCCCTCTACACTGTCCCATCAAACACTCCCAGGGCAGGTACAGGGGATTAGATAGAGTAAAAATCGCTCTGCACTGTCCCAGCAAACACTCGCGGGGCAGATACAAGGGGTTAGATACAGAATAAAGCTCCCTCAACAATGTCCCATCAAACACTCCCAGGGCAGGGACAGGGGGTTAGATACAGAGTAAAGCTCCCTCTACACTGTCCCATCAAACAATCCCATGGCAGGTACAGGGGGTTATATACAGAGTAAAGCTCCCTCCACACTGTCCCATCAATCACACCCAGGGCAGGTACAGGGGGTTAGATACAGAGTAAAGCTCCCTCTACACTGTCCCATCAAACACTCCCAGGGCAGGTAAAGCACAGGGTTAGATACAGAGTAAAGCTCCCTCTACACTTTCCCATCAAACACTCCCAGGGCAGGTACAGGGGGTTAGATACAGAGTAAAGCTCCCTCTACACTGTCCCATCAAACACTCCCAGGGCAGGTACATGGGGTAAGATACAGAATAAAGCTCTCTTTCCATTGATCCATCAAACACTCCCAGGGCAGATACAGCACGGGGTTAGATACAGAGTAAAGCTCCCTCTACACTGTCCCGTCAAACAGTCTCAGGGCAGGTACAGCACGCGGTTAGATACAGAGTAAAGCTCGCTCTACACTGTCCCATCCACTCTTCAAGGGCAGATATAGGGGGTTAGATACAGAGTAAAGCTACCTCTACACTGTCCCATCAAACACTCCCAGGGCAGGTACAAGGGGTTAGATACAGAGTAAAGCTCCCTCTACACTGTCCCATCAAACACTTCCAGGGCAGGTACAGGAGGTTAGATACAGAGTAAAGCTCCCTCTACACTGTCCCATCAAACACTCCCAGGGCAGGTACAGGGGGTTAGATACAGAGTAAAGCTCCCTCGGCACTGTCCCATCAAACACTCCCAGGGCAGGTACAGCATGGGGTTAGATACCGAGTAAAGCTCCCACTGCACTGTCCCTTCAAACACTCCCAGGGCAGGGACAGGGTGGTTAGATACAGAGTAAATCTCCCTCTACACTGTCCCATCAAACATTCCCAGGGCAGCTACAGGGGGTTAGATACAGAGTAAAGCTCTCTCTCACACTGTCCCATCAAACACTCCCAGGGCAGGTACAGGGGGTTAGGTATCGAGTAAACTCCCTCGACACTTTCACATCAAATACTCCCAGGTCAGGTACAGCATGGGTTTAGATATAGAGTAAAGTTCCCTCTGCACTGTCCCATCAAACACTCCCAGGGCAATACAGCATGGGGTTAGATACAGAGTAAAGCTCCCTCTGCACTGTCCCATCAAACACTTCAAGGGCAGATACAGGGGGTTAGATTCAGAGTAAAGCTCCCTCTACACTGTCCCATCAAACACTCCCAGGACAGGTACAGGGAGTTAGATATAGAGTAAAACTCCCTCTACACTGTCCCATCCAACTCTCCCAGGGCAGGTACATGGGGTTAGATACAGAGTAAAACTCCCTTTACACTGTCCCATCAAACACTCCCAGGGCAGGTACAGGGGGTTAGATACAGAGTAAAACTCCCTTTGCACTGTCCCATCAAACACTCCCAGGGCAGGTACAGGGGGTTAGATACAGATTAAAGCTGCCTCTACACTGTCCCATCAAACACTCCCGGGGCAGGTACAGGGGGTTAGATACAGAGTAAAGCTCCCTCTACACTGTCCCATCAAACACTCCCAGGGCATGTACAGATGGTTCGATACGGAGAAAAGCTCCCTCTACACTGTCCCATCAAACACTCCCGGGGCAGGTACAGCACGGGGTTAGATACGGAGATATGAACATAAGAAATAGGAGCAGGAGTAGTCCATACGGCCCCTCGAGCCTGCTCCACCATTTAATATGATCATCGCTGATCTGATCATGGACTCAGGTCCACTTCCCTGCCCACTCCCCATAAACCCTTATCCCTTATCGGTTAAGGAACTGTCTATCTGTGTCTTAAATATATTCAATGTCCTGGCTTCCACAGCTCTCTGAGGCAGTGAATTCCACAGATGTACAACACTCTGAGAGAAGAAATTCCTCCTCATCTCAGTTTTAAATGGGCGGCCATTTATTCTAAGACCATGCTCCCTAGTTCTTGTCCCCCACATCAGTGGAAACATCCTCTCTGTATCCACCTTGTCAAGGCCCCTCATTATCTTATCCGTTTCGTTAGTTAGTTACCTGCGATCTGATAGTTAATTACATTTGGAGAGAGCACCTCTCTGTATCTCTGTCTCACTCCCTCTTCCTCTCTTTCTATCTCTCCCATTCTGTCTCGCTTCCTCTCTCTCCCTCTGTCTCTGTCTCTCTCTCTCTCCCTCTCTCCCACTCTGTATCGCTTAATCGCTCACTCTCTCTCCCTCTCTCTTTCTTGCCCTCTCTCTCCCTCTCTCTCTATTGTTCTCCCTGTCTCTCTATCTCTCTCCGTCTCGCTCTGTCTCGCTCTCTTTCTCACACTATATATCTCCCTCTTTCTCCCTCTCTCTCTTTCTCTCTCTGTTCCTCCCTCTCTCTCTTAATCTCTGTCTCGCTTTCGCACTCTCTCTCTGTCTCTCTCTCTCTCTCACTGTCTCTCTATCTCTCTGTCTCTCAATCCCTGTCTCTCTCTCGCGCTCTCACGTTCTATCTCTCTCTGTGTCTCTCTCTCACTGTCTTTCTCTCTCTTTGTCCCTCACTTTCTCTCGATCTGTATATCTCTCTCTCTCTCTCTCATTACCTGTCTCTCTCTCGCTCTGTCTCTGTCTCTCTCAACCTCTCTATCTCCGTATCTCTCTCTCTACTCTCCCTCTATCTCTCTCTCTCTACTCTCTCTCTCTCTCTCTGTCTCTCTCTCTCTGTCTCGCTCAGTCTCTCAGACTCTGTAACAAGAGACGTGGTATAAAATGGTCGCCACGCATTTCATGTAAAATGGCTGCTCAATTTCACCCAAACTAATCCCACTGCCCCGCTCTCTCCCCATAGCCCTGTATCAATCCACAAACTAATCCCACTGCCCCGCTCTCTCCCCATAGCCCTGTATCAATCCCCAAACTAATCCCACTGCCCCGCTCTCTCCCCATAGTCCTGCATCAATCCCCAAACTAATCCCACTGCCCCGCTCTCTCCCCATAGTCCTGTATCAATCCCCAAAATAATCCCACTGCCCCGCTCTCTCCCCACAGTCCTGTATCAATCTCCAAACTAGTCCCACTGCCCCGCTCACTCCCCATCGTCCTGTATCAATCCCCAAACTAATCCCACTGCCCCGCTCTCTCCCCATAGTCCTGTATCAATCCCCAAACTAATCCCACTGCCCCGCTATCTCCCCATAGTCCTGTATCAATCCCCAAACTAATCCCACTGCCCCGCTCTCTCCCCATAGTCCTGTATCAATCCCCAAACTAATCGCACTGCCCCGCTCTCCATCCATAGTCCTGTATCAATCCCAAACTAATCTCACTGCCCCGCTCCCTCCTCATAGTCCTGTATCAATCCTCAAACTAATCCCACTGCCCCGCTCTCTCCCCATAGTCCTGTATCAATCCCCACACTAATCCCACTGCCCCGCTCTCTCCCCATAGTCCTGTGTCAATCCCCAAGCTAATCCCACTGCCCCGCTCTCTCCCCATAGTCCTTTATCAATCCCAAACTAATCCCACTGCCCCGCTCTCTCCCCATAGTCCTGTATCAATCCCCAAACTAATCCCACTGCCCCCTCTCTCCCCATATTCCTGTTTCAATCCCCAAACTAATCCCACTGTCCCGCTCTCTCCTCATAGCCCTGTATCAATCCCCAAACTAATCCCACTGCACAGCTCTCTCCCCATAGTCCTGTATCAATCCCCAAACTAATCCCACTGCCCCGCTCTATCCCCTTAGTCCTGTATCAATCCCCAAACTAATCCCACTGTCCCGCTCTCTCCTCATAGCCCTGTATCAATCCCCAAACTAATCCCACTGCCCCACTCTCTCCCCATATTCCTGTTTCAATCCCCAAACTAATCCCACTGTCCCGCTCTCTCCTCATAGCCCTGTATCAATCCCCAAACTAATCCCACTGCCCCGCTCTCTCCCCATAGTCCTGTATCAATCCCCACACTAATCCCACTGCCCCGCTCTCTCCCCATAGTCCTGTATCAATCCCCAAGCTAATCCCACTGCCCCGCTCTCTCCCCATAGTCCTTTATCAATCCCAAACTAATCCCACTGCCCCGCTCTCTCCCCATACGTCTGTATCAATCCCAAACTAATCCCACTGCCCCGCTCTCTCCCCATAGCCCTGTATCAATCCCCAAACTAATCCCACTGCCCCGCTCTCTCCCCATAGTCCTGTATCAATCCCCAAACTAATCCCACTGCCCCACTCTCTCCTCATAGTCCTGTATCAATCCCCAAACTAATCCCACTGCCCCGCTCTCTCCCCATAGTCCTGTATCAATCCCCACACTAATCCCACTGCCCCGCTCTCTCCCCATAGTCCTGTATCAATCCCCAAGCTAATCCCACTGCCCCGCTCTCTCCCCATAGTCCTTTATCAATCCCAAACTAATCCCACTGCCCCGCTCTCTCCCCATAGTCCTGTATCAATCCCCAAACTAATCCCACTGCCCCCTCTCTCCCCATATTCCTGTTTCAATCCCCAAACTAATCCCACTGTCCCGCTCTCTCCTCATAGCCCTGTATCAATCCCCAAACTAATCCCACTGCACAGCTCTCTCCCCATAGTCCTGTATCAATCCCCACACTAATCCCACTGCCCCGCTCTCTCCCCATAGTCCTGTATCAATCCCCAAGCTAATCCCACTGCCCCGCTCTCTCCCCATAGTCCTTTATCAATCCCAAACTAATCCCACTGCCCCGCTCTCTCCCCATAGTCCTGTATCAATCCCCAAACTAATCCCACTGCCCCCTCTCTCCCCATATTCCTGTTTCAATCCCCAAACTAATCCCACTGTCCCGCTCTCTCCTCATAGCCCTGTATCAATCCCCAAACTAATCCCACTGCACAGCTCTCTCCCCATAGTCCTGTATCAATCCCCAAACTAATCCCACTGCCCCGCTCTCTCCCCATAGTCCTGTATGAATCCTCAAACTCATCCCACTGCCCCGATCTCTCCCCATAGTCCTGTTTCAATCCCCAAACTAATCCCACTGCCCCGCTCTCTCCCCATAGTCCTGTATCAATCCCCAAACTAATCCAACTGCCCCGCTCTCTCCCCGTAGCCCTGTATCACTCCCAGAATCTATACAGAGAGACAGATATCGAGAGAGACACACACACAAATATTCTCTCTCTTTCTCTCTCTCTCCCTCTCTCTGTCTATCTCTCTCTACTCTCTCGCTCTCTCTCTGTCTCTCTGTCTCTCAGTTTCTGTCTCTCTCTCGCGCTCTCATGTTCTGTCTCTCTCTCTCTCTGACTCTCCCTGTCTCTCTCTCACTCTGTCTTTCTCTCTCTTTGTCTCCCACTTTTTCTCTATCTGTATCTCTCTCTATCTCTCTCTCTCGCTCTCACTACCTGTCTCTCTCCCTCGCTCTGTCTAGGTCTCTCTCTCCCTCTCTCTCTCCGTCTCTCTCTCTATCATCTCTCTCTCTCTCTCTGTGTCTCTCTGTCTCCCTCAGTCTCTCGGACTCTGCAACAAGAGACCTGGTGTAAAATGATCACCACGCATTTCATGTAAAATGGCTGCTCAATCTCACACAAACTAATCCCACTGCCCCGCTCTCTCCCCATAGTCCTGTATCAATCCCTAAACTAATCCCACTGCCCTGCTCCCTCCCCATAGGCCTGTATCAATCCCCAAACTAATCCCACTGCCCCGCTCTCTCCCCATAGACCTGTATCAATCCCTAAACTAATCCCACTGCCCCGCTCTCTCCCCATAGTCCTGTATCAATCCCTAAACTAATCCCACTGCCCTGCTCCCTCCCCATAGGCCTGTATCATTCCCCAAACTAATCCCACTGCCCCTCTCTCTCCCTATAGCCCTGTATCAATCCCTAAACTAATCCCACTGCCCCGCTCTCTCCCCATAGTCCTGTATCAATCCCCAAACTAATCCCACTGCCCCGCTCTCTCCCCATAGACCTGTATCAATCCCTAAACTAATCCCACTGCCCCGCTCTCTCCCCATAGCCCTGTATCAATCCCTAAACTATTCCCACTGCCCCGCTCTCTCCCCATAGTCCTGAATCAATCCCCAAACTAATCCCACTGCCCCGATCTCTCCCCATAGCCCTGTATCAATCCCCAAACTAATCCCACTGCCCCGCTCTCTTCCCATAGTCCTGTATCAATCCCCAAACTAATCCCACTGCCCCGCTCTCTCCCCATAGTCCTGTATCAATCCCAAACTAATCCCACTGCCCCGCTCTCTTCCCATAGTCCTGTATCAATCCCCAAACTAATCCCACTGCCCCGCTCTCTCCCCGTAGCCCTGTATCACTCCCAGAATCTATACAGAGAGACAGATATCGAGAGAGACACACACACAAATACTCTCTCTCTTTCTCTCTCTCTCTCTCTCTCTGTCCATCTCTCTCTACTCTCTCGCTCTCTCTGTCTCTCTGTCTCTCAGTTTCTGTCTCTCTCTCGCGCTCTCATGTTCTGTCTCTCTCTCACTCTGTCTCTCCCTGCCTCTCTCTCACTCTGTCTTTCTCTCTCTTTGTCTCTCACTTTTTCTCTTTCTGTATCTCTCTTTATCTCTCTCTCTCGCTCTCACTACCTGTCTCTCTCCCTCGCTCTGTCTCGGTCTCTCTCTCCCTCTCTCTCTCCGTGTCTCTCTCTATCATCTCTCCCTCTCTCTCTCTCTCTCTCTGTCTCCCTCAGTCTCTCGGACTCTGCAACAAGAGACCTGGTGTAAAATGGTCACCACGCATTTCATGTAAAATGGCTGCTCAATCTCACACAAACTAATCCCACTGCCCCGCTCTCTCCCCATAGTCCTGTATCAATCCCTAAACTAATCCCACTGCCCTGCTCCCTCCCCATAGGCCTGTATCAATCCACAAACTAATCCCACTGCCCCTCTCTCTCCCTATAGCCCTGTATCAATCCCTAAACTAATCCCACTGCCCCGCTCTCTCCCCATAGTCCTGAATCAATCCCCAAACTAATCCCACTGCCCCGCTCTCTCCCCATAGACCTGTATCAATCCCTAAACTAATCCCACTGCCCCGCTCTCTCCCCATAGTCCTGTATCAATCCCTAAACTAATCCCACTGCCCTGCTCCCTCCCCATAGGCCTGTATCAATCCCCAAACTAATCCCACTGCCCCTCTCTCTCCCTATAGCCCTGTATCAATCCCTAAACTAATCCCACTGCCCCGCTCTCTCCCCATAGTCCTGTATCAATCCCCAAACTAATCCCACTGCCCCGCTCTCTCCCCATAGACCTGTATCAATCCCTAAACTAATCCCACTGCCCCGCTCTCTCCCCATAGCCCTGTATCAATCCCTAAACTATTCCCACTGCCCCGCTCTCTCCCCATAGTCCTGAATCAATCCCCAAACTAATCCCACTGCCCCGATCTCTCCCCATAGCCCTGTATCAATCCCCAAACTAATCCCACTGCCCCGCTCTCTTCCCATAGTCCTGTATCAATCCCCAAACTAATCCCACTGCCCCGCTCTCTCCCCATAGTCCTGTATCAATCCCAAACTAATCCCACTGCCCCGCTCTCTTCCCATAGTCCTGTATCAATCCCCAAACTAATCCCACTGCCCCGCTCTCTCCCCGTAGCCCTGTATCACTCCCAGAATCTATACAGAGAGACAGATATCGAGAGAGACACACACACAAATACTCTCTCTCTTTCTCTCTCTCTCTCTCTCTCTGTCCATCTCTCTCTACTCTCTCGCTCTCTCTGTCTCTCTGCCTCTCAGTTTCTGTCTCTCTCTCGCGCTCTCATGTTCTGTCTCTCTCTCACTCTGTCTCTCCCTGCCTCTCTCTCACTCTGTCTTTCTCTCTCTTTGTCTCTCACTTTTTCTCTATCTGTATCTCTCTTTATCTCTCTCTCTCGCTCTCACTACCTGTCTCTCTCCCTCGCTCTGTCTCGGTCTCTCTCTCCCTCTCTCTCTCCGTGTCTCTCTCTATCATCTCTCCCTCTCTCTCTCTCTCTCTCTGTCTCCCTCAGTCTCTCGGACTCTGCAACAAGAGACCTGGTGTAAAATGGTCACCACGCATTTCATGTAAAATGGCTGCTCAATCTCACACAAACTAATCCCACTGCCCCGCTCTCTCCCCATAGTCCTGTATCAATCCCTAAACTAATCCCACTGCCCTGCTCCCTCCCCATAGGCCTGTATCAATCCCCAAACTAATCCCACTGCCCCTCTCTCTCCCTATAGCACTGTATCAATCCCTAAACTAATCCCACTGCCCCGCTCTCTCCCCATAGTCCTGAATCAATCCCCAAACTAATCCCACTGCCCCGCTCTCTCCCCATAGACCTGTATCAATCCCTAAACTAATCCCACTGCCCCGCTCTCTCCCCATAGCCCTGTATCAATCCCTAAACTATTCCCACTGCCCCGCTCTCTCCCCATAGTCCTGAATCAATCCCCAAACTAATCCCACTGCCCCGCGCTCTCCCCATAGACCTGTATCAGTCCCCAAACTAAACCCACTGCCCCGCTCTCTCCCCATAGCCCTGTATCAATCCCCAAACTAATCCCACTGCCCCTCTCTCTCCCCATAGTCCTGTATCAATCCCCAAACTAATCCCACTGCCCCGCTCTCTCCCCATAGGCCTGTATCAATCCCCAAACTAATCCCACTGCCCCTCTCTCTGCCTATAGCCCTGTATCAATCCGAAACTAATCCCACTGCCCCTCTCATAGAAACATAGAAACATAGAAACATAGAAAATATGTGCAGGAGTAGGCCATTCGGCCCTTCTAGCCTGCACCGCCATTCAATGAGTTCATGGCTGAACATTCAACTTCAGTACCCCATTCCTGCTTTCTCGCCATACCCCTTGATCCCCTTGTAGTAAGGACCTCATCTAACTCCTTTTTGAATATATTTAGTGAATTGGCCTCAACAACTTTCTGTGGTAGAGAATTCCACAGGTTCACCACTCTCTGGGTGAAGAAGTTCCTCCGCATCTCGGTCCTAAATGGCTTACCCCTTATCCTTAGACTGTGACCTCTGGTTCTGGACTTCCCCAACATTGGGAACATTCTTCCTGCATCTAACGTGTCTAACCCCGTCAGAATTTTAAACGTTTCTATGAGGTCCCTCTCATTCTTCTGAACTCCAGTGAATACAAGCCCAGTTGATCCAGTCTTTCTTGATAGGTCAGTCCCGCCTTCCCGGGAATCAGTCTGGTGAACCTTCGCTGCACTCCCTCATTAGCAAGAATGTCCTTCCTCAGGTTAGGAAACCAAAACTGTACACAATACTTCAGGTGTGGCCTCACCAATGCCCTGTACAACTGTAGCAACACCTCCCTGCCCCTGTACTCAAATCCCCTCGCTATGAAGGCCAACATGCCATTTGCTTTCTTAACCGCCTGCTGTACCTGCATTCCAACCTTCAATGACTGATGTACCATGACACCCAGGTCTCTTTGCACCTCCCCTTTTCCTAATCTGTCACCATTCAGATAATAGTCTGTCTCTCTGTTTTTACCACCAAAGTGGATAACCTCACATTTATCCACATTATACTTCATCTGCCATGTATTTGCCCACTCACCTAACCTATCCAAGTCGCTCTGCAGCCTCACAGCATCCTCCTCGCAGCTCAAACTGCCACCCAACTTAGTGTCATCCGCAAATTTGGAGATACTACATTTAATCCCCTCATCTAAATCATTAATGTACAGTGTAAACAGCTGGGGCCCCAGCACAGAACCTTGCGGTACCCCACTAGTCACTGCCTGCCATTCTGAAAAGTACCCCTTTACTCCTACTCTTTGCTTCCTGTCTGACAACCAGTTCTCAATCCATGTCAGTACACTAACCCCAATCACATGTGCTCTAACTTTGCACATCAATCTCTTGTGTGGGACCTTGTCGAACGCCTTCTGAAAGTCCAAATATACCACATCAACTGGTTCTCCCTTATCCACTCTACAGGAAACATCCTCAAAAAATTCCAGAAGATTTGTCAAGCATGATTTCCCTTTCACAAATCCATGCTGACTTGGACCTATCATGTCACCTCTTTCCAAATGCACTGCTATGACATCCTTAATAATTGATTCCATCATTTTACCCACGACCGATGTCAGGCTGACCGGTCTGTAATTCCCTGTTTTCTCTCTCCCTCCTTTTCTAAAAGGTGGAGTTACATTGGCTACCCTCCACTCCATAGGAACTGATCCAGAGTCAATGGAATGTTGGAAAATGACTGTCAACGCATCCACTATTTCCAAGGCCACCTCCTTAAGTACTCTGGGATGCAGTCCATCAGGCCCTGGGGATTTATCGGCCTTCAATCCCATCAATTTCCCCAATACATTTTCCCGGCTAATAAGGATTTCCCTCAGTTCCTCCTCCTTACTTGACCCCCTGACCCCTTTTATAACCGGAAGGTTGTTCGTGTCCTCCTTCGTGAACACTGAACCAAAGTACTTGTTCAATTGGTCCGCCATTTCTTTGTTCCCCGTTATGACTTCCCCTGATTCTGACTGCAGGGGACCTACGTTTGTCTTTACTAACCTTTTTCTCTTTACATATCTATAGAAACTTTTTCAATCCGTCTTAATGTTCCCTGCAAGCTTCTTCTCATACTCGATTTTCCCTGCCCAAATCAAACCCTTTGTCCTCCTCTGCTGAGTTCTACATTCCTCCCAGTCCCCGGGTTCGCTGCTATTTCTGGCCAATTTGTAGGCCACTTCCTTGGCTTTACTACTATCCCTGATTTCCCTTGATAGCCACGGTTGAGCCACCTTCCCTTTTTTATTTTTATGCCAGACAGGAATGTACAATTGTTGTAGTTCATCCATGCGGTCTCTAAATGTCTGCCATTGCCCATCCACAGTCAACCCCTTAAGTATCATTTGCCAATCCATCCCAGCCAATTCACGCCTCATACCTTCAAAGTTAGCCTTCTTTAAGTTCTGGACCATGGTCTCTGAATTAACTGTTTCATTCTCCATCCCAATGCAGAATTCCACCATATTATGGTCACTCTTCCCCAAGGGGCCTCGCACAACGAGATTGCTCATTAATCCTCTCTCATTACATAACACCAAGTCTAAGATGGCCTCCCCCCTAGTTGGTTCCTCGACATATTGGTCTAAAAAACCATCCCTTATGCACTCCAGAAAATCCTCCTCCACCGTATTGCTTCCAGTTTGGTTAGCCCAATCTATGTGCATATGAAAGTCACCCATTATAACTGCTGCACCTTTGTTGGACGCACCCCTAATTTCATGCTTGATGCCCTCCCCAACATCACTACGACTGTTTGGAGGTCTGTACACAACTCCCACTAACGTTTTTTGCCCTTTGGTGTTCTGCAGCTCTACCCATATAGATTCCACATCATCCAAGCTAATGTCCTTCCTAACGATTGCCTTAATCTCGTCCTTAACCAGCAATGCTACCCCACCTCCTTTTCCTTTTATTCTATCCTTCCTGAATGTTGAATACCCCTGGATGTTGAGTTCCCAGCCCTGATCATCCTGGAGCCACGTCTCCGTAATCCCAATCCCATATTTGTTCACATTTATTTGCACAGTTAATTCATCCACCTTATTGCGGATACTCCTTGCATTAAGACACAAAGCCTTTAGGCTTGTTTTTGTAACACCCTCTGTCCTTTTAGAACTTTGCTGTACAATGGCCCTTTTTGTTCTTTGCCTTGGGTTTCTCTGCCCTCCACTTTTCCTCATCTCCTTTCTGTCTTTTGTTTTTGCCTCCTTTCTGTTTCCCTCTGTCTCCCTGCATTGGTTCCCATCCCCCTGCCATATTAGTTTAACTCCTCCCCAACAGCACTAGCAAACACTCCCCCGAGGATATTGGTTCCAGTCCTGCCCAGGTGCAGACCGTCCGGATTGTACTGGTCCCACCTCCCCCAGAACCGGTCCCAATGCCCCAGGAATTTGAATCCCTCCCTGCTGCACCACTGCTCAAGCCACGTATTCTTCTGAGCTTTCCTGCGATTCCTACTCTGACTAGCACCCACAGCCAGATATATATAAATATATATCGACACACACACACAGATATATATATAAATATATATAGATACACACACAGATATATATAAATAAATATGGACACACACACAGATATATATATATAAATATATATAGACACACACACAGATATATACAAATATAGATACACACACACACACAGATATATATAAATATATATAGACACACACACAGAGATATATATATATAAATATATACAGACACACACACACAGATATATACAAATATAGATACACACACACAGATATATATAAATATATATAGACACACACACAGATATATATATAAATATATATAGACACACACACACAGATATATTTAAATATATATAGATACACACACACACAGATATATATATAAATATATATAGACACACACACAGATATATATAAATATATATAGACACACACACAGATATATATAAATATATATAGACACAATCACACAGATATATATAAATATATATAGACACACACACACACACAGATATATATATAAATATATATAGACACACACACACAGATATATATATATAAATATATATAGACACACACACACACATATATATATAAATTTATATAGACACACACACAGATATAAAAATATATATAGAAACACACACACAGATATATATATATATATAAAGATATATAGACACACACACACAGATATATATAAATATATATAGACATACACACAGATATATATAAATATATATATACACACACACAGATATATATAAATATATATAGACACACACACACAGATATATATAAATATATATAGACACACACACACAGATATATATATAAATATATAGACACACACACACACAGATATATATAAATATATATAGACACACACACACAGATATATTTAAATATATATAGACACACACACAGATATATATAAATATATATAGACACACACACAGATATATATAAATATATATAGACACACACAGACACAGATATATATATATATATAAATATAGACACACACACAGATATATATAAATATATATAGACACACACACACAGATATATATACATATATATAGTCACACACACAGATATATATAAATATATATAGACACACACACAGATATCGACACACACACACACAGATATATATAAATATATATAGACACACACACAGATATATATAAATATATATAGACTCACACACACACAGATATATCTAAATATATATAGACACACACACACACAGATATATACAAATATATATAGACGCACACACACACAGATATATATAAATATATATAGACACACACACAGATATATATAAATATATATAGACTCATACACACAGATATATATAAATATATATAGACACACACACAGATATATATAAATATATATAGACACAATCACACAGATATATATAAATATATATAGACACACACACAGATATATATAAATATATATAGACACACAGACACAGATATATATATAAATATATATAGACACACACACACAGATATATATAAATTTATATAGAAACACACACAGATATAAAAAATATATATAGAAATACACACACAGATATATATATATATATATAAAGATATATAGACACACACACACAGATATATATAAATATATATAGACACACACACAGATATATATAAATATATATATACACACACACAGATATATACAAATATATATACACACACACACAGATATATATATAAATATATATAGACACACACACACAGATATATATATAAATATATATAGACACACACACACACACATATATATATAAATTTATATAGACACACACACAGATATAAAAAATATATATAGAAACACACACACAGATATATATATATATGAAGATATATAGACACACACACACAGATATATATAAATATATATAGACACACACACAGATATATATAAATATATATATACACACACACAGATATATATAAATATATATAGACACACACACACAGATATATATAAATATATATAGACACACACACAGATATATATATAAATATATAGACACACACACACACATATTTCTATAAATATATATAGACACACACACACAGATATATTTAAATATATATAGACACACACACAGATATATATAAATATATATATACACACACACAGATATATATAAATATATATAGACACACACAGACAGATATATATACATATATATAGTCACACACACAGATATATATAAATATATATCGACACACACACACACACAGATATATATATAAATATATATAGGCACACACACAGATATATATGAATATATATAGACACACACACACACAGATATATATAAATATATATAGACACACACACACACACACATATAAATAGATATACATAGACACACACACACACACAGATATATATATAAATATATATAGACACACACACAGATATATATAAATATATATATACATACACACAGATATATATAAATATATATACACACACACACACAGATATATATAAATATATATAGACGCACACACACAGATATATATATATATATATAAATATATATAGACACACACACACATATATATAAATTTATATAGATACACACAGATATAAAAAATATATATAGAAAGACACACACAGATATATATATATATATATAAAGATATATAGACACACACACACAGATATATATAAATATATATAGACACACACATAGATATATATAAATATATATATATACACACACAGATATATATAAATATATATAGACACACACACACACAGATATATATATAAATATATATATACACACACACACAGATATATATATAAATATATAGACACACACACACACAGCTATATATAAATATATATAGACACACACACACAGATATATTTAAATATCTATAGACACACACACAGATATATATAAATATATATAGACACACACACACACAGATATATATATACAAATATAGACACACACACAGATATATATACATATATATAGACACACACACACACACACAGATATATATACATATATATAGTCACACACACAGATATATATAAATATATATAGACACACACACACACAGATATATATATAAATATATTTTGACACACACACACACACAGATATATATTAATATATATAGACACACACACAGGTATATATAAATATATATCGACACACACACACACACAGATATATATAAATATATATAGTCACACACACAGATATATATAAATATATATAGACACACACACACACACACAGATATATATAAATATATGTAGACACACACACAGATATATATAAATATATATAGACACACACACAGATATATATAAATATATATAGACACACATACAGATATATATATAAATATATATAGACACACACACAGATATATATTAATATATATAGACATACATACAGATATATATAAATATATGTAGACACACACACAGATATATATAAATATATATAGACACACACACAGATATATATAAATATATATAGACACACATACAGATATATATAAATATATATATACACACACACAGATATATATAAATATATATAGACACACATACAGATATATATAAATATATATAGACACACACACACACACAGATATATATGAATATATATAGACACACACACACACAGATATATATAAATATATATCGACACACACACACACACAGATATATATAAATATACATAGACACACACACACACAGATATATCTAAATATATATCGACACACACACACACAGATATATATAAATATATATAGACACACACACAGATATATATAAATATATATAGACTCACACACACACAGATATATATAAATATATATAGACACACACACACATAGATATATACAAATATATATAGACGCACACACACACAGATATATATAAATATATATAGACACACACACAGATATATATAAATATATATAGACTCACACACACAGATATATATAAATATATATAGACACACACACAGATATATATAAATATATATAGACACACACACAGATATATATAAATATATATATACACACACACAGATATATACAAATATATATACACACACACACAGATATATATATAAATATATATAGACACACACACACAGATATATATATAAATATATATAGACACACACACACACACATATATATATAAATTTATATAGACACACACACAGATATAAAAAATATATATAGAAACACACACACAGATATATATATATATAAAGATATATAGACACACACACACAGATATATATAAATATATATAGACACACACACAGATATATATAAATATATATATACACACACACAGATGTATATAAATATATATAGACACACACACACAGATATATATAAATATATATAGACACACACACAGATATATATATAAATATATAGACACACACACACACATATTTCTATAAATATATATAGACACACACACACAGATATATTTAAATATATATAGACACACACACAGATATATATACATATATATAGTCACACACACAGATATATATAAATATATATAGACACACACACACACACAGATATATATAAATATATATAGACACACACGCACAGATATATATATAAATATATATAGACACACACACACGCACAGATATATATTAATATATATAGACACACACACAGATATATATAAATATATATCGACACACACACACACACAGATATATATAAATATATATAGTCACACACACAGATATATATAAATATATATAGACACACACACACACAGATATATATAAATATATGTAGACACACACACAGATATATATAAATATATATAGACACACACAGATATATATAAATATATATAGACACACATACAGATATATATATAAATATATATAGACACACACACAGATATATATAAATATATATAGACAAACATACAGATATATATAAATATATGTAGACACACACAGATATATATAAATAAATATAGACACACACACAGATATATATAAATATATATAGACACACATACAGATATATATAAATATATATAGACACACACACAGATATATATAAATATATATAGACACACATACAGATATATATATAAATATATAGACACACACACACACACACAGATATATATTAATATATATAGACACACACACAGATATATATAAATATATATCGACACACACACACACACAGATATATATATATAAATATATATAGACACACACACACACACAAGATATATTTTAATATATATAGACACACACACAGATATATATAAATATATATCGACACACACACACACACAGATATATATATATAAATATATATAGACACACACATAGATATATATGAATATATATAGACACACACAGATATATATAAATATATATAGACTCACACACACACAGATATATATAAATATATATAGACACACACACACACAGATATATATAAATATATATAGACACGCACACAGATATATATATAAATATATATAGACACACATAGATATATATAAATATATATAGACACATACACACAGATATATATAAATATATATAGACACACATACACACAGATATATATAAATATATATAGACACACACACACAGATATATACTAATATATAAAGACACACACAAACACATATATATATACATATATATACACACACACGCACACAGATATATATAAATATATATAGACACACACACACAGATATATACAAATATATATAGACACACACACACACAGATATATATATAAATATATATAGACACACACACAGATATATATAAATATATTTAGACACACACACACAGATATATATAGATATATATAGACACACACACACACAGATATATAAAAATATATATAGACACACACACACAGATATATATAGATATATATAGACACACACACAGATATATATAAATAAATATAGACACACACACACACAGATATATATATAAATATATACACACACACACACACAGATATATGTATAAATATATATAGACACACACACAGATATATATATATATATATAGAAACACACACACACAGATATATGTATAAATATATATCGACACACACACAGATATATATAAATATACATAGACACACACACAGATATATATAAATATATATAGACACACATACAGATATATATAAATATATATAGAAACACACACACACACAGATATATATTAATATATATAGACACACACACAGATATATATAAATATATATCGACACACACACACACACACAGATATATATATAAATATATATAGACACACACACACAGATATATGTATAAATATATATAGACACACACACAGATATATATAAATATATATAGACTCACACACACACAGATATATATAAATATATATAGACACACACACAGATATATATAAATATATATAGACACAATCACACAGATATATATAAATATATATAGACACACATAGATATATATATAAATATATATAGACACACACACACAGATATATATAAATATATATATAGACACACACATACACAGATATATATAAATTTATTTTTGACACACACACAGATATATAAATATATATAGAAACACACACACAGATATATATATATAAAGATATATATATGGGGACATGGGGATATGGGGACATGGGGATATGGGGATATGTGGATATGGGGATATGGGGTCATGGGGATATGGGGATATGGGGATATGGGGATATGGGGATATGGGGACATGTGGAGATGGGGATATGGGGACATGGGGATGTGGGGATATTGGGACATGAGGATATGGGGACATGGGGATATGGGGAAATGGGGATATGGGGACATGGGGATATGGGGACACGGCGGCACAGGGATATGGGGACATGGGGGATATGGGGGGTATGGGGATATGGTGAAATGGGGATATGGCGATATGAGGATATGGGGATATGTGGACATGGGGGATATGGGGATATGGGGACATGGGGATATGGGGATATGGGGACATGGGGGATATGGAGATATGGAGATATGGGGACATGGGGATTTAGGGATATGGGGCATATGGGGATATGGGGACATGGGGACATGGGGACATGGGGGATATGGATATATGGGGATATGGGGATATGAGGATATGGGGATATGGGGACATGGGTACATGGGGACATGGGGATATGGGGACATGGGGATATGGGGATAAGGGGATATGGGGATATGGGGATATGTGGATATGAGGGTATGGGGACATGGGGATATGGGAATATGGTGATATGGGGACATGGGGATATGGGGATATGGGAACATGGGGAATATGGGGGATGGGGACCTGGGGATATGGGGATATGGGGACATGGGGATATGGGGACATGGGGATATGGGGATATAAGAATATGGGGACATGGGGACATGGGGACATGGGGATATGGGGATATGGGGATATGGGGACATGGGGACATGGGAAATGGCGGATATGGGCATATGGCGACATGGGGACATGGGGATTTTGGGATATGGGGATATGGGGATAAGGGGATATGGGGATATGGGGATATGTGGATATGAGGGTATGGGGACATGGGGATATGGGAATATGGTGATATGGGGACATGGGGATATGGGGATATGGGAACATGGGGAATATGGGGGATGGGGACCTGGGGATATGGGGATATGGGGACATGGGGATATGGGGATATGGGGATATGGGGACATGGGGACATGAGGATATGTGGACATGGGGATATGGTTATATGGGGATATGGGGATATGGTGATATGGGGATATGGGGATATGGGGACATGGGGGATATGGGGGATATGGGGACATGGGGATATGGGGACATGGGGATTATGGGGATATGGGGACATGGGGCTATGGGGATATGGGGACATGGGGACATGGGGATATGGGGATATGGGGGTATTGGCATATGGGGACATGGGGACATGGGGACATGGGGGATATGGGGGATATGGGGACATGGGGACATGGGGACATGGGGACATGGAGGAGATGGGGACAAGGGGATATGGGGATATGGGGATAGGAGGAAATGGGTATATGGGGATATGTTGATATGGGGATATGGGGACATGGGGATATGGGGATTTGGGGATATGGGGATATGGGGATATGGGGGATATGGGGATATGGGGACATGTGAATATGGGGATATGGGGATATGGGGATATGTGGACATGGGGACATGGGGATATGGGGATATGGGGATATGGGGGAAATGGGGATATGGGGATATGGGGATATGGGGATATGGGGACATGGGGATATGGGGATATGGGGATATGGGGATATGGGGATATTGGTTACATGGGTATATGGGGATATGGGGATATGGGTATATGGGTATATGGGGATATGGGGATATGGGGATATGGGGACATGGGAAATGGGGATAGGGGGATATGAGGATATGGGGAGATGGAGATATGGGGATATGGGGATATGGGGGATATTAGGACATGGGGGATATGGGGATATTGCGCCATGGGGACATGTGGATATGGGGACATGTGGGATATGGGGATATGGGGATATGGGGGATATGGGGATATGGGGACATGGGGATATGGGGACATGGGGACATGGGGATATGGCGATATGAGGATATGGTGATATGTGGATATGGGGACATGGGGACATGGGGATATGGGGATATGGGGAAATGGGTATATGGGGATATGAGGATATGGTGATATGGGGATATTGTGACATGGGGACATGGGGATATGGGCATATGGGGATATGGGGACATGGGGGATAGCGGGGATATTGGGACATGGGGATATGGGGACATGGGGACATGGGGATATGGGGATATGGGGATATGGGGACATGAGCATATGGGGACATGGGGAAATGGGGATATGGGGACATGAGCATATGGGGACATGGGGAAATGGGGATATGGGGACATGGGGATATGGGGGCACAGGGATATGGGGACATGGGGGATATGGGGGGTATGGGGATATGGGGACATGGGGATATGGAGATATGGGGATATGGGGATATGGGGATATGGGGATATGGGGGATATGGGGATATGGTGACATGGGGACATGGGGACATGGGGGATATGGGGATATGGATATATGGGGATATGGGGATATGGGGACATGGGGACATGGGTGCATGGGGACATGGGGATATGGGGACATGGGGATATGGGGACATGGGGACTTGGGGTCATGGGGATATGGGGATATGGGGATATGGGGACATTGGGACCTGGGAATATGGCGATATGGGGATATCGGGACATGGGTATATGGGGATATGGGGAAATGGGGATATGGGGAAATGGGGATATGGGAACATGGGGACATGGTGATATGGGGACATAGGGGATATGGAGATATGGAGATATGGGGACATGGGGATATGGGGTTATGGGGGATATGGGGATATGGAGACATGGGGACATGGGGACATGGGGGTTATGGGGATATGGATATATGGGGATATGGGGATATGGGGATATGGGGACATGGGGAAATGAGGATATGGGGATATGGGGACATGGGGATATGGGGACATGGGGACATAGGGTCATGGGGATATGGGGAGATGGGGATATGGGGACATTGGGACCTGGGGATATGGGGATATGGGGATATGGGGACATGGGGATATGGGGATATGGGGAAATGGGATATGGGGATATGGGGATATGGGGACATGGGGATATGGGGATATGGGGATATGGGGATATGGGGATATGGGGACATGGAGATATGAGTATATGGTGATATGGGGGCATGGGGATATGGGGATATGGGAACATGGGGAATATGGGGGATATGGGGACCTGGGGATATGGGGATATGGGGACATGGGGATATGGGGATATGGGGATATGGGGATATGGGGATATGGGGACATGAGGATATGGGGATATGGGGATATGGTTATATGGGGATATGGGGATATGGTAATATGGGGACATGGGGATATGGGGATATGGGGACATGGGGGATATGAGGGATATGGGGACATGGGGATATGGGGACATGGGGATTATGGGGATATGGGGACATGGGGATATGGGGATATGGGGACATGGGGATATGGGAACATGGGCATATGGGGATATGGGGACATGGAGGATATGGGGACATGGGGACATGGGGATATGGGGATATGTGGATATGGGGATATGCGGACAAGGGGATATGGGGATATGGGGATATGGGGACATGGGGATATGGGGATATGGGGACATGGGGATATGGGGATATGGGCATATGCGGATATGGGGATATGGGGGATATGGGGATATGGGGACATGTGAATATGGGGATATGGGGACATGGGGACATGGGGATATGGGGATATGGGGATATGGGGATATGGGGATATTGGAGAAATGGGGACATGGGGATATGGGGATATGGGGATATGGGGACATGGGGATATGGGGATATGGGGTATGGGGATATGGGGATATGGGGATATTGGGGACATGGGTATATGGGGATATGGGGATATGGGTATATGGGGATATGGGAATATGGGGATATGGGGATATGGGGATATGGGGACATGGGAAATGGGGATATGGGGATATGGGGATATGGGGAAATGTAGATATTGGGATATGGGGATATGGGGGATATTAGGAAATGGGGGATATGGGGATATGGGGACATGGGGACATGGGGATATGGGGACATTGGGGATATGGAGATATGGAGATATGGGGACATGGGGATATGGGGCTATGGGGGATATGGGGATATGGGGACATGGGGGATATGGGGATATGGGGACATGGGGAAATGCGGATATGGGAACATGGGGGATATGGAGATATGGAGATATGGGGACATGGGGATATGCGGATATGGGGCACATGGGGATATGAGGACATGGGGACATGGGGACATGGGGGATATGGGGATATGGATATATGGGGATATGGAGATAAGGGGATATGGGGATATGGAGACATGGGGACATGGGGACATTGGGACATGTGGACATGGGGAAATGGGGATATGGGGATATGGGGACATTGGGACCTGGGGATATGCGGATGTGGGGATATGGAGATATGGGATATGGGGAAATGGGGACATTGGGATATGGGGATATGGGGACCTGGGGCCATAGGGATATGGGGATATGGGGGATATGGGGATATGGGGATATGGGGATATGGGGACATGGGGATATGGGGATATGGGGATATGGGGACATGGGGATATGGGGATATGGGGATATGGGGATAAGGGGATATGGGGATATTTGGATATGGGGACTTGGGGACATGGGGACATGGGGATATGGGGATATGGGGATATAAGGATATGGGGACATGGGGACATGGGGACATGGGGATATGGGGATATGGGGATATGGGGACATGGGGACATGGGGACATGGGGGATATGGGCATATGGCGACATGGGGACATGGGGATTTTGGGATATGGGGATATGGGGATAAGGGGATATGGGGATATGGGGACATGGGGATATGTGAATATGGTGATATGGGGACATGGGGATATGGGGATATGGGAACATGGGGAATATGGGGGATATGGGGACCTGGGGATATGGGGATATGGCGACATGGGGACATGGGGACATGGGGACATGTGGACATGGGGAAATGGGGATATGGGGATATGGGGACATTGGGACCTGGGGATATGCGGATGCGGGGATATGGAGATATGTGGATATGGGAATATGGGGACATTGGGATATGGGGATATGGGGACCTGGGGCCATAGGGATATGGGGATATGGGGGATATGGGGATATGGGGATATGGGGATATGGGGACATGGGGATATGGGGATATGGGGATATGGGGACATGGGGATATGGGGATATGGGGACATGGTGACATGGGGATATGGGGACATGGGGACATGGGGATATATGAAATATGGGGATATTGGGATATGGGGACATGGGGATATGGGGATATGGGGATAAGGGGATATGGGGATATGTGGATATGGGGATTTGGGGACATGGGGACATGGGGATATGGGGATATGGGGATATCAGGATATGGGGACATGGGGACATGGGGACATGGGGACATGGCGATATGGGGATATGGGGATATGGGGACATGGGGACATGGGGACATGGGGGATATGGGCATATGGCGACATGGGGACATGGGGATTTTGGGATATGGGGATATAGGGATAAGGGGATATGGGAAGATGGGGATATGGGGATATGGGGATATGGGGACATGGGGATATGAGAATATGGTGATATGGGGACATGGGGATATGGGGATATGGGAACATGGGGAATATGGGGGATATGGGGACCTGGGGATATGGGGATATGGGGACATGGGGATATGGGGATATGGGGATATGGGGATTTGGGGATATGGGGACATGGGGACATGAGGATATGGGGATATGGGGATATGGGGATATGGGGATATGGTGATATGGGGATATGGGAATATGGGGACATTGGGATATGGGGATATGGGGACCTGGGGACATAGGGATATGGGGATATGGGGGATATGGGGATATGGGGATATGGGGATATGGGGACATGGGGATATGGGGATATGGGGATATGGGGACATGGGGATATGGGGATATGGGGACATGGTGACATGGGGATATGGGGACATGGGGATATGGGGATATGGGGATATGGGGATATGGGGACATGGGGATATGGGGATATGGGGATAAGGGGATATGGGGATATGTGGATATGGGGACTTGGGGACATGGGGACATGGGGATATGGGGATATGGGGATATAAGGATATGGGGACATGGGGACATGGGGACATGGGGATATGGGGATATGGGGATATGGTGACATGTGGCCATGGGGACATGGGGGATATGGGCATATGGCGACATGGGGACATGGGGATTTTGGGATATGGGGATATGGGGATAAGGGGATATGGGAAGATGGGGATATGGGGATATGGGGATATGGGGACATGGGGATATGGGAATATGGTGATATGGGGACATGGGGATATGGGGATATGGGAGCATGGGGAATATGGGGGATATGGGGACCTGGGGATATGGGGATATGGGGACATGGGGATATGGGGATATGGGGATATGGGGATATGGGGACATGGTGATATGGGGACATGGGGATATGGGGATATAGAGACATGATGGGATATGGGGGATATGGGGACTTGGGGATATGGGGAAATGGGGAATATGGGGATATGGGGACATGGGGACATGGGGATATGGGGACATGGGGACATGGGGTTTTGGGGATATAGGGATATGGGGATATGGGGATATGGGGACATGGGAACATGGGGACATGGGGGATATGGGGACAGGGGGACATGGGGATATGGGGATATGGGGATATGGGGACTTGTGTCATGAGGACATGGGGATATGGGTTTATGGGGATATGGGGATATGGGGATATGGGGACATGGGGATATGGGGATATGGGGACATGGGGATATGGGGATATGGGGACATGGGGACATGGGGATATGGGGATATGGGGATATGGGGACATGGGGACATGGGGACATGGGGGATATGGGGGACATGGGGATATGGGGATATGGGGATATGGGGATATGGGGACATGGGGATATGGGGATATGGGGATATGGGGATATTGGGGATATGGTGATATGGGGATATGGGGATATGGGGATATGGGGATATTGGGGACATGGGGATGTGGGGGTATGGGTATATGGGGATATGGGAAATGGGGATCTGGGGATATGGGGAAATGGAGATATGGGGATATGGGGATATGGGGGATATGGGGATATTAGGACATGGGGGATATGGGGACATGGGGACATGTGGATATGGGGATATGTGGATATGGGGATATGGGGATATGGGGGATGTGGGGATATGGGGATATGGGGATATGGGGACATGGGGACATGGGGATATGGGGATATGGGGATGTGGGGATATGGGGACATGGGGATATGGGGACATGGGGATATGGGGGATATGGGGATATGGGGACATGGGGACATGGGGATATGGGGATATGGGGATATGGGGACATAGGGACATGGGGATATGGTGATATGGGGATATGGGAACATGGGGATATGGGGATATGGGGATATGGGGATATGGGGATATGGGGATATGGGGACATGGGAACATGGGTGTATGGGGATATGGGGATATGGTGATATGGGGACATGGGGATATGGGGATATGGGGATATGGGGATATGTTGATATGGGGATATGGGGGATTTGGGGATATGGGGATATGTTGATATGGGGATATGGGGGATTTGGGGATATGGGGATATGGTGATATGGGGACATGGGGATATGGGGATATGGGGATATGGGGATATGGGGACATGGGGACATGGGGATATGGGGATATGGGGATATGGGGACATAGGGACATGGGGATATGGTGATATGGGGATATGGGGATATGGGAACATGGGGATATGGGGATATGGGGATATGGGGATATGGGGATATGGGGATATGGGGACATGGGAACATGGGTGTATGGGGATATGGGGATATGGTGATATGGGGACATGGGGATATGGGGATATGGGGGATATGTTGATATGGGGATATGGGGGATATGGGGATATGGGGATATGGTGATATGGGGACATGGGGATATGGGGATATGGGGACATGGGGGATATTGGGGATATGGGGACATGGGGATTTGGGGATATGGGGACATGGGGAAATGGGGCTATGGGGATATGGGGATATGGGGATATGGGAATATGGGTATATGGGGACATGGGGACATGGTGACATGAGGATATGGGGATATGGGGATCTGGGGATATGGGGACATGGCGATATGGGGATATGTGGATATGGGGATATTGGGGAAATGGGGATATGGGGATATGGGGATATGGGGACATGGGGAAATGGAGATATGGGGATATGGGGACATTGGGACCTGGGGATATGCGGATGTGGGGATATGGAGATATGGGATATGGGGAAATGGGGACATTGGGATATGGGGATATGGGGACCTGGGGCCATAGGGATATGGGGATATGGGGGATATGGGGATATGGGGATATGGGGATATGGGGACATGGGGATATGGGGATATGGGGATATGGGGACATGGGGATATGGGGATATGGGGATATGGGGATAAGGGGATATGGGGATATTTGGATATGGGGACTTGGGGACATGGGGACATGGGGATATGGGGATATGGGGATATAAGGATATGGGGACATGGGGACATGGGGACATGGGGATATGGGGATATGGGGATATGGGGACATGGGGACATGGGGACATGGGGGATATGGGCATATGGCGACATGGGGACATGGGGATTTTGGGATATGGGGATATGGGGATAAGGGGATATGGGGATATGGGGACATGGGGATATGTGAATATGGTGATATGGGGACATGGGGATATGGGGATATGGGAACATGGGGAATATGGGGGATATGGGGACCTGGGGATATGGGGATATGGCGACATGGGGACATGGGGACATGGGGACATGTGGACATGGGGAAATGGGGATATGGGGATATGGGGACATTGGGACCTGGGGATATGCGGATGCGGGGATATGGAGATATGTGGATATGGGAATATGGGGACATTGGGATATGGGGATATGGGGACCTGGGGCCATAGGGATATGGGGATATGGGGGATATGGGGATATGGGGATATGGGGATATGGGGACATGGGGATATGGGGATATGGGGATATGGGGACATGGGGATATGGGGATATGGGGACATGGTGACATGGGGATATGGGGACATGGGGACATGGGGATATATGAAATATGGGGATATTGGGATATGGGGACATGGGGATATGGGGATATGGGGATAAGGGGATATGGGGATATGTGGATATGGGGATTTGGGGACATGGGGACATGGGGATATGGGGATATGGGGATATCAGGATATGGGGACATGGGGACATGGGGACATGGGGACATGGCGATATGGGGATATGGGGATATGGGGACATGGGGACATGGGGACATGGGGGATATGGGCATATGGCGACATGGGGACATGGGGATTTTGGGATATGGGGATATAGGGATAAGGGGATATGGGAAGATGGGGATATGGGGATATGGGGATATGGGGACATGGGGATATGAGAATATGGTGATATGGGGACATGGGGATATGGGGATATGGGAACATGGGGAATATGGGGGATATGGGGACCTGGGGATATGGGGATATGGGGACATGGGGATATGGGGATATGGGGATATGGGGATTTGGGGATATGGGGACATGGGGACATGAGGATATGGGGATATGGGGATATGGGGATATGGGGATATGGTGATATGGGGATATGGGAATATGGGGACATTGGGATATGGGGATATGGGGACCTGGGGACATAGGGATATGGGGATATGGGGGATATGGGGATATGGGGATATGGGGATATGGGGACATGGGGATATGGGGATATGGGGATATGGGGACATGGGGATATGGGGATATGGGGACATGGTGACATGGGGATATGGGGACATGGGGATATGGGGATATGGGGATATGGGGATATGGGGACATGGGGATATGGGGATATGGGGATAAGGGGATATGGGGATATGTGGATATGGGGACTTGGGGACATGGGGACATGGGGATATGGGGATATGGGGATATAAGGATATGGGGACATGGGGACATGGGGACATGGGGATATGGGGATATGGGGATATGGTGACATGTGGCCATGGGGACATGGGGGATATGGGCATATGGCGACATGGGGACATGGGGATTTTGGGATATGGGGATATGGGGATAAGGGGATATGGGAAGATGGGGATATGGGGATATGGGGATATGGGGACATGGGGATATGGGAATATGGTGATATGGGGACATGGGGATATGGGGATATGGGAGCATGGGGAATATGGGGGATATGGGGACCTGGGGATATGGGGATATGGGGACATGGGGATATGGGGATATGGGGATATGGGGATATGGGGACATGGTGATATGGGGACATGGGGATATGGGGATATAGAGACATGATGGGATATGGGGGATATGGGGACTTGGGGATATGGGGAAATGGGGAATATGGGGATATGGGGACATGGGGACATGGGGATATGGGGACATGGGGACATGGGGTTTTGGGGATATAGGGATATGGGGATATGGGGATATGGGGACATGGGAACATGGGGACATGGGGGATATGGGGACAGGGGGACATGGGGATATGGGGATATGGGGATATGGGGACTTGTGTCATGAGGACATGGGGATATGGGTTTATGGGGATATGGGGATATGGGGATATGGGGACATGGGGATATGGGGATATGGGGACATGGGGATATGGGGATATGGGGACATGGGGACATGGGGATATGGGGATATGGGGATATGGGGACATGGGGACATGGGGACATGGGGGATATGGGGGACATGGGGATATGGGGATATGGGGATATGGGGATATGGGGACATGGGGATATGGGGATATGGGGATATGGGGATATTGGGGATATGGTGATATGGGGATATGGGGATATGGGGATATGGGGATATTGGGGACATGGGGATGTGGGGGTATGGGTATATGGGGATATGGGAAATGGGGATCTGGGGATATGGGGAAATGGAGATATGGGGATATGGGGATATGGGGGATATGGGGATATTAGGACATGGGGGATATGGGGACATGGGGACATGTGGATATGGGGATATGTGGATATGGGGATATGGGGATATGGGGGATGTGGGGATATGGGGATATGGGGATATGGGGACATGGGGACATGGGGATATGGGGATATGGGGATGTGGGGATATGGGGACATGGGGATATGGGGACATGGGGATATGGGGGATATGGGGATATGGGGACATGGGGACATGGGGATATGGGGATATGGGGATATGGGGACATAGGGACATGGGGATATGGTGATATGGGGATATGGGAACATGGGGATATGGGGATATGGGGATATGGGGATATGGGGATATGGGGATATGGGGACATGGGAACATGGGTGTATGGGGATATGGGGATATGGTGATATGGGGACATGGTGATATGGGGATATGGGGATATGGGGATATGTTGATATGGGGATATGGGGGATTTGGGGATATGGGGATATGTTGATATGGGGATATGGGGGATTTGGGGATATGGGGATATGGTGATATGGGGACATGGGGATATGGGGATATGGGGATATGGGGATATGGGGACATGGGGACATGGGGATATGGGGATATGGGGATATGGGGACATGGGGGATATGGGGACAGGGGGACATGGGGATATGGGGATATGGGGATATGGGGACTTGTGTCATGAGGACATGGGGATATGGGTTTATGGGGATATGGGGATATGGGGATATGGGGACATGGGGATATGGGGATATGGGGACATGGGGATATGGGGATATGGGGACATGGGGACATGGGGATATGGGGACAGGGGGACATGGGGATATGGGGATATGGGGATATGGGGACTTGTGTCATGAGGACATGGGGATATGGGTTTATGGGGATATGGGGATATGGGGATATGGGGACATGGGGATATGGGGATATGGGGACATGGGGATATGGGGATATGGGGACATGGGGACATGGGGATATGGGGATATGGGGATATGGGGACATGGGGACATGGGGACATGGGGGATATGGGGGACATGGGGATATGGGGATATGGGGATATGGGGATATGGGGACATGGGGATATGGGGATATGGGGATATGGGGATATTGGGGATATGGTGATATGGGGATATGGGGATATGGGGATATGGGGATATTGGGGACATGGGGATGTGGGGGTATGGGTATATGGGGATATGGGAAATGGGGATCTGGGGATATGGGGAAATGGAGATATGGGGATATGGGGATATGGGGGATATGGGGATATTAGGACATGGGGGATATGGGGACATGGGGACATGTGGATATGGGGATATGTGGATATGGGGATATGGGGATATGGGGGATGTGGGGATATGGGGATATGGGGATATGGGGACATGGGGACATGGGGATATGGGGATATGGGGATGTGGGGATATGGGGACATGGGGATATGGGGACATGGGGATATGGGGGATATGGGGATATGGGGACATGGGGACATGGGGATATGGGGATATGGGGATATGGGGACATAGGGACATGGGGATATGGTGATATGGGGATATGGGAACATGGGGATATGGGGATATGGGGATATGGGGATATGGGGATATGGGGATATGGGGACATGGGAACATGGGTGTATGGGGATATGGGGATATGGTGATATGGGGACATGGGGATATGGGGATATGGGGATATGGGGATATGTTGATATGGGGATATGGGGGATTTGGGGATATGGGGATATGTTGATATGGGGATATGGGGGATTTGGGGATATGGGGATATGGTGATATGGGGACATGGGGATATGGGGATATGGGGATATGGGGATATGGGGACATGGGGACATGGGGATATGGGGATATGGGGATATGGGGACATAGGGACATGGGGATATGGTGATATGGGGATATGGGGATATGGGAACATGGGGATATGGGGATATGGGGATATGGGGATATGGGGATATGGGGATATGGGGACATGGGAACATGGGTGTATGGGGATATGGGGATATGGTGATATGGGGACATGGGGATATGGGGATATGGGGGATATGTTGATATGGGGATATGGGGGATATGGGGATATGGGGATATGGTGATATGGGGACATGGGGATATGGGGATATGGGGACATGGGGGATATTGGGGATATGGGGACATGGGGATTTGGGGATATGGGGACATGGGGAAATGGGGCTATGGGGATATGGGGATATGGGGATATGGGAATATGGGTATATGGGGACATGGGGACATGGTGACATGAGGATATGGGGATATGGGGATCTGGGGATATGGGGACATGGCGATATGGGGATATGTGGATATGGGGATATTGGGGAAATGGGGATATGGGGATATGGGGATATGGGGACATGGGGAAATGGAGATATGGGGATATGGGGACATTGGGACCTGGGGATATGCGGATGTGGGGATATGGAGATATGGGATATGGGGAAATGGGGACATTGGGATATGGGGATATGGGGACCTGGGGCCATAGGGATATGGGGATATGGGGGATATGGGGATATGGGGATATGGGGATATGGGGACATGGGGATATGGGGATATGGGGATATGGGGACATGGGGATATGGGGATATGGGGATATGGGGATAAGGGGATATGGGGATATTTGGATATGGGGACTTGGGGACATGGGGACATGGGGATATGGGGATATGGGGATATAAGGATATGGGGACATGGGGACATGGGGACATGGGGATATGGGGATATGGGGATATGGGGACATGGGGACATGGGGACATGGGGGATATGGGCATATGGCGACATGGGGACATGGGGATTTTGGGATATGGGGATATGGGGATAAGGGGATATGGGGATATGGGGACATGGGGATATGTGAATATGGTGATATGGGGACATGGGGATATGGGGATATGGGAACATGGGGAATATGGGGGATATGGGGACCTGGGGATATGGGGATATGGCGACATGGGGACATGGGGACATGGGGACATGTGGACATGGGGAAATGGGGATATGGGGATATGGGGACATTGGGACCTGGGGATATGCGGATGCGGGGATATGGAGATATGTGGATATGGGAATATGGGGACATTGGGATATGGGGATATGGGGACCTGGGGCCATAGGGATATGGGGATATGGGGGATATGGGGATATGGGGATATGGGGATATGGGGACATGGGGATATGGGGATATGGGGATATGGGGACATGGGGATATGGGGATATGGGGACATGGTGACATGGGGATATGGGGACATGGGGACATGGGGATATATGAAATATGGGGATATTGGGATATGGGGACATGGGGATATGGGGATATGGGGATAAGGGGATATGGGGATATGTGGATATGGGGATTTGGGGACATGGGGACATGGGGATATGGGGATATGGGGATATCAGGATATGGGGACATGGGGACATGGGGACATGGGGACATGGCGATATGGGGATATGGGGATATGGGGACATGGGGACATGGGGACATGGGGGATATGGGCATATGGCGACATGGGGACATGGGGATTTTGGGATATGGGGATATAGGGATAAGGGGATATGGGAAGATGGGGATATGGGGATATGGGGATATGGGGACATGGGGATATGAGAATATGGTGATATGGGGACATGGGGATATGGGGATATGGGAACATGGGGAATATGGGGGATATGGGGACCTGGGGATATGGGGATATGGGGACATGGGGATATGGGGATATGGGGATATGGGGATTTGGGGATATGGGGACATGGGGACATGAGGATATGGGGATATGGGGATATGGGGATATGGGGATATGGTGATATGGGGATATGGGAATATGGGGACATTGGGATATGGGGATATGGGGACCTGGGGACATAGGGATATGGGGATATGGGGGATATGGGGATATGGGGATATGGGGATATGGGGACATGGGGATATGGGGATATGGGGATATGGGGACATGGGGATATGGGGATATGGGGACATGGTGACATGGGGATATGGGGACATGGGGATATGGGGATATGGGGATATGGGGATATGGGGACATGGGGATATGGGGATATGGGGATAAGGGGATATGGGGATATGTGGATATGGGGACTTGGGGACATGGGGACATGGGGATATGGGGATATGGGGATATAAGGATATGGGGACATGGGGACATGGGGACATGGGGATATGGGGATATGGGGATATGGTGACATGTGGCCATGGGGACATGGGGGATATGGGCATATGGCGACATGGGGACATGGGGATTTTGGGATATGGGGATATGGGGATAAGGGGATATGGGAAGATGGGGATATGGGGATATGGGGATATGGGGACATGGGGATATGGGAATATGGTGATATGGGGACATGGGGATATGGGGATATGGGAGCATGGGGAATATGGGGGATATGGGGACCTGGGGATATGGGGATATGGGGACATGGGGATATGGGGATATGGGGATATGGGGATATGGGGACATGGTGATATGGGGACATGGGGATATGGGGATATAGAGACATGATGGGATATGGGGGATATGGGGACTTGGGGATATGGGGAAATGGGGAATATGGGGATATGGGGACATGGGGACATGGGGATATGGGGACATGGGGACATGGGGTTTTGGGGATATAGGGATATGGGGATATGGGGATATGGGGACATGGGAACATGGGGACATGGGGGATATGGGGACAGGGGGACATGGGGATATGGGGATATGGGGATATGGGGACTTGTGTCATGAGGACATGGGGATATGGGTTTATGGGGATATGGGGATATGGGGATATGGGGACATGGGGATATGGGGATATGGGGACATGGGGATATGGGGATATGGGGACATGGGGACATGGGGATATGGGGATATGGGGATATGGGGACATGGGGACATGGGGACATGGGGGATATGGGGGACATGGGGATATGGGGATATGGGGATATGGGGATATGGGGACATGGGGATATGGGGATATGGGGATATGGGGATATTGGGGATATGGTGATATGGGGATATGGGGATATGGGGATATGGGGATATTGGGGACATGGGGATGTGGGGGTATGGGTATATGGGGATATGGGAAATGGGGATCTGGGGATATGGGGAAATGGAGATATGGGGATATGGGGATATGGGGGATATGGGGATATTAGGACATGGGGGATATGGGGACATGGGGACATGTGGATATGGGGATATGTGGATATGGGGATATGGGGATATGGGGGATGTGGGGATATGGGGATATGGGGATATGGGGACATGGGGACATGGGGATATGGGGATATGGGGATGTGGGGATATGGGGACATGGGGATATGGGGACATGGGGATATGGGGGATATGGGGATATGGGGACATGGGGACATGGGGATATGGGGATATGGGGATATGGGGACATAGGGACATGGGGATATGGTGATATGGGGATATGGGAACATGGGGATATGGGGATATGGGGATATGGGGATATGGGGATATGGGGATATGGGGACATGGGAACATGGGTGTATGGGGATATGGGGATATGGTGATATGGGGACATGGGGATATGGGGATATGGGGATATGGGGATATGTTGATATGGGGATATGGGGGATTTGGGGATATGGGGATATGTTGATATGGGGATATGGGGGATTTGGGGATATGGGGATATGGTGATATGGGGACATGGGGATATGGGGATA
Source organism: Pristiophorus japonicus (assembly GCF_044704955.1). Classification (NCBI taxonomy): domain Eukaryota; kingdom Metazoa; phylum Chordata; class Chondrichthyes; family Pristiophoridae; genus Pristiophorus; species Pristiophorus japonicus. The sequence goes on from NW_027254771.1 coordinate 42,109, forward strand.
TGGGGATATGGGGATATGGGGACATGGGGACATGGGGATATGGGGATATGGGGATATGGGGACATAGGGACATGGGGATATGGTGATATGGGGATATGGGGATATGGGAACATGGGGATATGGGGATATGGGGATATGGGGATATGGGGATATGGGGATATGGGGACATGGGAACATGGGTGTATGGGGATATGGGGATATGGTGATATGGGGACATGGGGATATGGGGATATGGGGGATATGTTGATATGGGGATATGGGGGATATGGGGATATGGGGATATGGTGATATGGGGACATGGGGATATGGGGATATGGGGACATGGGGGATATTGGGGATATGGGGACATGGGGATTTGGGGATATGGGGACATGGGGAAATGGGGCTATGGGGATATGGGGATATGGGGATATGGGAATATGGGTATATGGGGACATGGGGACATGGTGACATGAGGATATGGGGATATGGGGATCTGGGGATATGGGGACATGGCGATATGGGGATATGTGGATATGGGGATATTGGGGAAATGGGGATATGGGGATATGGGGATATGGGGACATGGGGAAATGGAGATATGGGGATATGGGGATATGGGAACATGGGGATATGGGGATATGGTGATATGGGGATATGGGGACATGGGGACATGGGGATATGTGGATATGGGGATATGGGGATATGGGGATATGGGGACATGGGGATATGGGGATATGGATATATGGGGATATGGGGATATTGGGGCAATGGGGATATGGGGATATGGGGACATGGGGACATGGGGATTTGGGGATATGGGGATATGGGGATTTGGGGAAATGGAGATATGGGGATATGGGGACATGGGGATATGGGGATATGGGGATATGGGGACATGGATATATGTAGATATGGGGATATGGGGATATGGGGATATGGGGATATGGAGATATGGGGATATGGGGACATGGGGGATATGGGGACATGGTGAAATGGGGATATAGGGATATGGGGATATGGGGACATGGGGGATATGGGGATATGGGGATATGAGGACATGGGGGATATGGGGACATGGGGACATGGGGATATGGGATTATGGGGACATGGGGGATATGGATATATGGGGATATGGGGATATGGGGATATGGGGATATGGGAATATGGGGAAATGGGGATATGGGGATATGTGGATATGGGGATATGGGAATATGGTGATATGGGGACATGGGGATATGGGGATATGGGAACATGGGGAATATGGGGGATATGGGGACCTGGGGATATGGGGATATGAGGACATCGGGATATGGGGATATGGGGATATGGGGATATGGGGACATGGGGACATGAGGATATGGGGATATGGGGATATGGTTATATGGGGATATGGTGATATGGGGACATGGGGATATGGTGATATGGGGACATGGGGTATTGGGGATATGGGGACATGGGGGATTTGGGGGATATTGGACATGGGGATATGGGGACATGGGGATTATGGGGATATGGGGACATGGGGATATGGGGATATGGGGACATGGGGACATGGGGACATGGGGTTATGGGGATATGGGAGCATGGGGAATATGGGGGATATGGGGACCTGGGGATATGGGGATATGGGGACATGGGGATATGGGGATATGGGGATATGGTGACATGTGGCCATGGGGACATGGGGGATATGGGCATATGGCGACATGGGGACATGGGGATTTTGGGATATGGGGATATGGGGATAAGGGGATATGGGAAGATGGGGATATGGGGATATGGGGATATGGGGACATGGGGATATGGGAATATGGTGATATGGGGACATGGGGATATGGGGATATGGGAGCATGGGGAATATGGGGGATATGGGGACCTGGGGATATGGGGATATGGGGACATGGGGATATGGGGATATGGGGATATGGGGATATGGGGACATGGTGATATGGGGACATGGGGATATGGGGATATAGAGACATGATGGGATATGGGGGATATGGGGACTTGGGGATATGGGGAAATGGGGAATATGGGGATATGGGGACATGGGGACATGGGGATATGGGGACATGGGGACATGGGGATATGGGGATATAGGGATATGGGGATATGGGGATATGGGGACATGGGAACATGGGGACATGGGGGATATGGGGACAGGGGGACATGGGGATATGGGGATATGGGGATATGGGGACTTGTGTCATGAGGACATGGGGATATGGGTTTATGGGGATATGGGGATATGGGGATATGGGGACATGGGGATATGGGGATATGGGGACATGGGGATATGGGGATATGGGGACATGGGGACATGGGGATATGGGGATATGGGGATATGGGGACATGGGGACATGGGGACATGGGGGATATGGGGGACATGGGGATATGGGGATATGGGGATATGGGGATATGGGGATATGGGGACATGGGGATATGGGGATATGGGGATATGGGGATATTGGGGATATGGTGATATGGGGATATGGGGATATGGGGATATGGGGATATTGGGGACATGGGGATGTGGGGATATGGGTATATGGGGATATGGGAAATGGGGATCTGGGGATATGGGGAAATGGAGATATGGGGATATGGGGATATGGGGGATATGGGGATATTAGGACATGGGGGATATGGGGACATGGGGACATGTGGATATGGGGATATGTGGATATGGGGATATGGGGATATGGGGGATCTGGGGATATGGGGATATGGGGATATGGGGACATGGGGACATGGGGATATGGGGATATGGGGATGTGGGGATATGGGGACATGGGGATATGGGGACATGGGGATATGGGGGATATGCGGATATGGGGACATGGGGACATGGGGATATGGGGTAATGGGGATATGGGGACATAGGGACATGGGGATATGGGGATATGGGGATATGGGAACATGGGGATATGGGGATATGGGGATATGGGGATATGGGGATATGGGGATATGGGGACATGTGAACATGGGTGTATGGGGATATGGGGATATGGGGACATGGGGATATGGGGATATGGGGGATATGTTGATATGGGGATATGGGGGATTTGGGGATATGGGGATATGTTGATATGGGGATATGGGGGATTTGGGGATATGGGGATATGGTGATATGGGGACATGGGGATATGGGGATATGGGGATATGGGGATATGGGGACATGGGGACATGGGGATATGGGGATATGGGGATATGGGGACATAGGGACATGGGGATATGGTGATATGGGGATATGGGGATATGGGAACATGGGGATATGGGGATATGGGGATATGGGGATATGGGGATATGGGGATATGGGAACATGGGTGTATGGGGATATGGGGATATGGTGATATGAGGACATGGGGATATGGGGATATGGGGGATATGTTGATATGGGGATATGGGGGATATGGGGATATGGGGATATGGTGATATGGGGACATGGGTATATGGGGATATGGGGACATGGGGGATATTGGGGATATGGGGACATGGGGATTTGGGGATATGGGGACATGGGGAAATGGGGCTATGGGGATATGGGGATATGGGGATATGGGAATATGGGTATATGGGGACATGGGGACATGGTGACATGAGGATATGGGGATATGGGGGTCTGGGGATATGGGGACATGGCGATATGGGGATATGTGGATATGGGGATATTGGGGAAATGGGGATATGGGGATATGGGGATATGGGGACATGGGGAAATGGAGATATGGGGATATGGGGATATGGGAACATGGGGATATGGGGATATGGGGATATGGGGATATGGGGACATGGGGACATGGGGATATGTGGATATGGGGATATGGGGATATGGGGATATGGGGACATGGGGATATGGGGATATGGATATATGGGTTATGGGGATATTGGGGCAATGGGGATATGGGGATATGGGGATATGGGGACATGGGGACTTGGGGATATGGGGATATGGGGATTTGGGGAAATGGAGATATGGGGATATGGGGACATGGGGATATGGGGATATGGGGATATGGGGACATGGAGATATGTAGATATGGGGATATGGGGATATGGGGATATGGGGATATGGAGATATGGGGATATGGGGACATGGGGGATATGGGGACATGGTGAAATGGGGATATAGGGATATGGGGATATGGGGACATGGGGGATATGGGGATATGGGGATATGAGGACATGGGGGATATGGGGACATGGGGACATGGGGATATGGGATTATGGGGACATGGGGGATATGGATATATGGGGATATGGGGATATGGGGATATGGGGATATGGGAATATGGGGAAATGGGGATATGGGGATATGTGGATATGGGGATATGGGAATATGGTGATATGGGGACATGGGGATATGGGGATATGGGAACATGGGGAATATGGGGGATATGGGGACCTGGGGATATGGGGATATGAGGACATCGGTATATGGGGATATGGGGATATGGGGATATGGGGACATGGGGACATGAGGATATGGGGATATGGGGATATGGTTATATGGGGATATGGTGATATGGGGACATGGGGATATGGTGATATGGGGACATGGGGTATTGGGGATATGGGGACATGGGGGATTTTGGGGGATATTGGACATGGGGATATGGGGACATGGGGATTATGGGGATATGGGGACATGGGGATATGGGGATATGGGGACATGGGGACATGGGGACATGGGGTTATGGGGATATGGGGACATGGGGACATGGGGACATGGGGGATATGGGGGATATGGGGACATGAGTACATGGGGATATGGGGATATGGGGACATGGGCACATGAGGACATGGGGATATGGGGTTATGGGGATATGGTGATATGGGGACATGGGGATATGGGTATATTGGGACATGGGGGATATGGGGGATATGGGGATATGGGGATATGGGGACATGGGGATATGGGGATATGGGGACATGGGGACATGGGGATATGGGGACATGGGGACATGGGGATATGGGGATATGGGGATATGGGGATATGGGGATATGGGGATTTGGGGACATGGGAACATGGGGGATATGGGGGATATGGGGACATGGGGATATGTGGATATGGGGATATGGTGGATATGGGGACATGGGAACATGGGAATATGGGGATATGGGGACATGGAGGATATGGGGACATGGGGACATGGGGATATGGGGATATGTGGATATGGGGATATGGGGACAAGGGGATATGGGGATATGGGGACATGGGGATATGGGGATATGGGGATATGGGCATATGGGGATATGGGGGATATGGGGATATGGGGACATGGGGATATGGGGATATGGGGATATGGGAATATGGGGACATGGGGATATGGTGATATGGGGATATGGGGATATGGGGATATGGGGATATTGGGGAAATGGGGATATGGGGATATGGGGATATGGGGACATGGGGATATGGGGATATGGGGATATGGGGATATTGGGGACATGGGGATATGTGGATATGAGGATATGGGTATATGGGGATATGGGGATATGGGGATATGGGTATATGGGGACATGGGAAATCGGGATATGGGGATATGGGGATATGGGGAAATGGAGATATGGGGATATGGGGATATGGGGGTTATGGGGATATTAGGACATGGGGATATGGGGATATTGTGACATGGGGACCTGTGGATATGGGGACATGTGGGATATGGGGATATGGGGATATGGGGGATATGGGGCTTTGGAGACATGGGGATATGGGAACATGGGGACATGGGGATATGGGGATATGGGGATATGGGGATATGAGGATATTGGGACATGGGGATATGGGGACATGGGGACATGGGGATATGGGGATATGGGGATATGGGAATATGGTGAAATGGGGACATGGGGACATGGGGATATGCGGATATGTATATGGGGATATAGGGATATGGGGGATATGGAGGATATGGGGACATGGGGATATGGGTACTTGGGGACATGGGGACATGGGGGATATGGGGACATGGGGGATATGGGGACATGGGTATATGGGGATATTGGTACATGTGAATGTGGGGATATGGGGATATGGGGATATGGGGATATGGGGACATGGGGATATGGGGATATGGGGATATGGGGATATAGGGATATGGGGATATTGGGGAAATGGGGATATGGGGATATGGGGATATGGGGATATGGCGACATGGGGATATGGGGATATGGGGAATATGACCATAATATGGTGGAATTCTGCATTAGGATGGAGAATGAAACAGTTAATTCAGAGACCATGGTCCAGAACTTAAAGAAGGCTAACTTTGAAGGTATGAGGCGTGAATTGGCTAGGATAGATTGGCGAATGATACTTAGGGGGTTGACTGTGGATGGGCAATGGCAGACATTTAGAGACCGCATGGATGAATTACAACAATTGTATATTCCTGTCTGGCGTAAAAATAGAAAAGGGAAGGTGGCTCAACCGTGGCTATCTAGGGAAATCAGGGATAGTATTAAAGCCAAGGAAGTGGCATACAAATTGGCCAGAAATAGCAGCGAACCTGGGGTCTGGGAGAAATTTAGAACTCAGCAGAGGAGGACAAAGGGTTTGATTAGGGCAGGGAAAATGGAGTACGAGAAGAAGCTTGCAGGGAACATTAAGGCGGATTGCAAAAGTTTCTATAGGTATGTAAAGAGAAAAAGGTTGGTGAAGACAAACGTAGGTCCCCTGCAGTCAGAATCAGGGGAAGTCATAACGGGGAACAAAGAAATGGCAGACCAATTGAACAAGTACTTTGGTTCGGTATTCACGAAGGAGGATACAAACAACCTTCCGGATATAAAAGGGGTCAGAGGGTCTAGTAAGGAGGGGGAACTGAGGGAAATCTTTATTAGTCTGGAAATTGTGTTGGGGAAATTGATGGGATTGAAGGCCGATAAATCCCCAGGGCCTGATGGACTGCATCCTAGAGTACTTAAGGAGGTGGCCTTGGAAATAGCGGATGCATTGACAGTCATTTTCCAACATTCCATTGACTCTGGATCAGTTCCTATGGAGTGGAGAGTAGCCAATGTAACCCCACTTTTTAAAAAAGGAGGGAGAGAGAAAACAGGGAATTATAGACCGGTCAGCCTGACCTCAGTAGTGGGTAAAATGATGGAATCAATTATTAAGGATGTCATAGCAGTGCATCTGGAAAATGGTGACATGATTGGTCCAAGTCAGCATGGATTTGTGAAAGGGAAATCATGCTTGACAAATCTTCTGGAATTTTTTGAGGATGTTTCCAGTAAAGTGGACAAAGGAGAACCAGTTGATGTGGTATATTTGGACTTTCAGAAGGCTTTCGACAAGGTCCCACACAAGAGATTAATGTGCAAAGTTGAAGCACATGGGATTGGGGGTAGTGTGCTGACGTGGATTGAGAACTGGTTGTCAGACAGGAGGCAAAGAGTAGGAGTTAACGGGTACTTTTCAGAATGGCAGGCAGTGACTCGTGGAGTGCCGCAAGGTTCTGTGCTGGGCCCCAGCTGTTTACAGTGTGCATTAATGATTTAGATGAGGCGATTAAATGCAGTATCTCCAAATTTGCGGATGATACTAAGTTGGGTGGCAGTGTGAGTTGCGAGGAGGATGCTATTAGGCTGCAGAGTGACTTGGATTCGTTAGGTGAGTGGGCAAATGCATGGCAGATGAAGTATAATGTGGATAAATGTGAGGTTATCCACTTTGGTGGTAAAAACAGAGAGGCAGACTATTATCTGAATGGTGACAGATTAGGAACAGGGAAGGTGCAACGAGAACTGGGTGTCATGGTACATCAGTCATTGAAGGTTAGCATGCAGGTACAGCAGGCGGTTAAGAAAGCAAATGGCATGTTGGCCTTCATAGCGAGGGGATTTGAATACAGGGGCAGGGAGGTATTGCTACAGTTGTACAGAGCCTTGGTGAGGCCACACCTGGAGTATTGTGTACAGTTTTGGTCTCCTAACTTGAGGAAGGACATTCTTGCTATTGAAGGAGTGCAGCGAAGGTTCACCAGACTGATTCCCGGGATGGCGGGACTGACCTATCAAGAAAGAATTGATCAACTGGGCTTGTATTCATTGGAGTTCAGAAGAATGAGAGGGGACCTCATAGAAACGTTTAAAATTCTGACGGGTTTAGACAGGTTAGATGCAGAAAGAATGTTCCCAATGTTGGGGAAGTCCAGAACCAGGGGTCACAGTCTGAGGATAAGCCATTTAGGACCGAGATGAGGAGAAACTTCTTCACCCAGAGAGTGGTGAACCTGTGGAATTCTCTACCACAGAAAGTAGTTGAGGCCAATTCACTAAATATATTCAAAAGGGAGTTAGATGAAGTCCTCACTACTCGGGGGATCAAGGGTTATGGCGAGAAAGCAGGAAGGGGGTACTGAAGTTTCATGTTCAGCCATGAACTCATTGAATGGCGGTGCAGGCTATAAGGGCTGAATGGCCTGCTCCTGCACCTATTTTCTATGTTTCTATGTTTCTATGGGGATGTGAAGATATGGTGATATGGTGATATGGGGATATGGGGACATGGGGACATGGGGATATGGGGATATGGGGAAATGGGGATATGGGGATATGAGGATATGGTGATATGGGGAAATGGGGACATGGGGACATGGGGACATGGGGATATGGGGATATGGGGATATGGGGATATGGGGACATGGGGGATATGGGGTATATTGGGACATGGGGATATGGGGAAATGGGGGATATGGGTACATGGGGATATGGGGATATGGGGACATGGGGATATGGCGACATGGGGATATGGGGATATGGGGATATGGGGATAAGGGGATATGGGGACATGGGGACATGGGGACATGGGGACATTGGGATATGGGGAAATGGGGACATGGGGACATGGGGATATGGGAATATGGGGATATGGGGATATGGGGATATGGGGATATGGGGATATGGGGACATGGGGATATGGGGATATGGGGATATTGGGAAAATGGGGATATGGGGATATGGGGATATGGGTATATGGGGACATGGGGATATGGGGATATGGGGATATGGGTATATGGGGACATGGGGATATGGGGATATGGGGATATGGGGATATTGGGGACATGGGGATATGGGGATATGGGGATATGGGTATATGGGGACATGGGGATATGGGTATATGGGGATATGGAGATATGGGGATATGGGGATATTGGGGAAATGTGGATATGGGGATATGGGGATATGGGTATATGGGGACATGGGGCTATGGGGATATTGGGGACATGGGGATATGGGGATATGGGGATATGGGTATATGGGGATATGGGTATATGCGGATATGGGGATATGGGGATATGGGGACATGGGTAATGGGGATATGGGGATATGGGGAAATGGAGATATGGGGATACGGGGATATGGGGGATATTAGGACATGGGGGATATGGGGATATGGGGACATGGGGACATGTGGATATGGGGACATGTGGGATATGGGGATATGGGGATATTGGGAATATGGGGATATGGGGACATGGGGATATGGGGACATGGGAACATGGGGATATGGGGATATGGGGATATGGGGATATGGGGATATGGTGATATGTGGATATGGGGACATGGGGACATGGGGATATGGGGATATGGGGAAATGGGGATATGGGGATATGAGGATATGGTGATATGGGGATATTGTGACATGGGGACATGGGGATATGGGAATATGGGGATATGGGGATATGGGGATATGGGGACATGGGGGACATGGGGTATATTGGGACATGGGGATATGGGGACATGGGGACATGGGGATATGGGGATATGGGGATATGGGGATATGGGGATATGGTGAAATGGGGACATGGGGACATGGGGATATGGGGATATGTATATGTGGATATGGGGATATGGGGGATATGGGGGATATGGGGACATGGGGATATGGGTACATGGGGGATATGGGGATATGGATATATGGGGATATGGGGATATGGGGATATGGGGACATGGGGACATGGGGACATGGGGATATGGGGACATGGGGACATGGGGACATGGGGACATGGGGTCATGGGGATATGGGGAAATGGGGATATGGGGACATTGGGACCTGGGGATATGGGGATATGGGGATATGGGGACATGGGGATATGGGGGATATGGGGACATGGGGATATGGGTACATGGGGACATGGGGGATATGGGGACATGGGGGATATGGGGACATGGGGATATGGGGATATGGGGACATGGGAATATGGGGATATGGGGATCTGGGGATATGGGGATGTGGGGATATGGGGACATGAGCATATGGGGACATGGGGATATGGGGAAATGGGGATATGGGGACATGGGGATATGGGGGCACAGGGATATGGGGACATGGGGGATATGGGGGGTATGGGGATATGGGGACATGGGGATATGGAGATATGGGGATAAGGGGATATGGGGATATGTGGACATGTGGGATATGGGGATATGGGGACATGGGGATATGGGGATATGGGGACATGGGGGATATGGAGCTATGGAGATATGGGGACATGGGGATATGGGGACATGGGGACATGGGGATATGGGGATATGGGGATATGGGGATATGGTGACATGGGGGATATGGGGATATGGGGATATGGGGACATGGGGACATGGGGATATGGGGGATATGGGGATATGGGGACATGGGGATATGGGGACATGGGGATATGGGGACATGGGGACATGGGGACATGGGGATATGGGGATATGGGATATGGGGACATGGGGATATGGGGATATGGGGATATGGGAATTGGGGATATGGGGAAATGGGGATCTGGGGATATGGGGACATGGGGATATGGGGACATGGGGACATGGGGATATGGGAATATGGGGATATGGGGATATGGGGATATGGGGACATGGGGACATGGGGATATGGGGATATGGGGATATGGGGATATGGGGACATGGGGACATGGGGACATGGGGACATGGGGATATGGGGATATGGTGATATGGGTACATGGGGACATGGGGACATGGGGGATATGGGCATATGGCGAAATGGGGACATGGGGAATTTGGGATATGGGGATATGGGGATAAGGGGATATGGGGATATGGGGATATGAGGATATGGGGATATGGGGACATGGGGATATGGGAATATGGTGATATGGGGACATGGGGATATGGGGATATGGGAACATGGGGAATATGGGGGATATGGGGACGTGAGGATATGGGGATATGGGGACATGGGGATATGGGGATATGGGGATATGGGGATATGGGGACATGGGGACATGAGGATATGGGGATATGGGGATATGGGGATATGGGGACATGGGGATATGGAGATATAGGGATATGGGGATATGGGGACATGGGGATATGGGGATATGGGGATATGGGGATATGGGGATATGGGGGATATGGGAATATGGTGATATGGGGACATGGGGATATGGGGATATGGGAACATGGGGAATATGGGGGATATGGGGACCTGAGGATATGGGGATATGGTTACATGGGGATATGGGGATATGGGGATATGGGGATATGGGTACATGGGGACATGAGGATATGGGGATATGGGGATATGGGGATATGGGGACATGGGGATATGGAGATATAGGGATATGGGAATATGGGGACATGGGGATATGGTGATATGGGGATATGGGGATATGGGGATATGGGGGATATGGGCATATGGGGACATGTGAATATTGGGATATGGGGATATGGGGATATGGGGACATGGGGACATGGGGATATGGGGATATGGCTATATGGGGATATGGGGATATTGGGGAAATGGGGATATGGGGATATGAGTATATGGGGATATGGGGACATGGGGATATGGGGATATGGGGATATGGGGATATGGGGATATTGGGGACATGGGGATATGGGGATATGGGGATATGTGGTTATGGGTATATGGGGATATGGGGATATGGGGATATGGGGATATGGGGACATGGGAAATGGGGATATGGGAATATGGGGATATGGGGAAATGGAGATATGGGGATATGGGGATATGGGGGATATTAGGACATGGGGGATATGGGGATATGGGGACATGGGGACATGTGGATATGGGGACATGTGGGATATGGGGATATGGGGATATGGGGATATGGGGATATGGGGACATGGGGATATGGGAATATGGTGATATGGGGACATGGGGATATGGGGATATGGGAACATGGGGAATATGGGGGATATGGGGACCTGAGGATATGGGGATATGGGGACATGGGGATATGGGGATATGGGGATATGGGGATATGGGGACATGGGGACATGAGGATATGGGGATATGGGGATATGGGGATATGGGGACATGGGGATATGGAGATATAGGGATATGGGGATATGGGGACATGGGGATATGGGGATATGGGGATATGGGGATATGGGGATATGGGGGATATGGGCATATGGGGACATGTGAATATTGGGATATGGGGATATGGGGATATGGGGACATGGGGACATGGGGATATGGGGATATGGCTATATGGGGATATGGGGATATTGGGGAAATGGGGATATGGGGATATGGGGATATGGGGATATGGGGACATGGGTATATGGGGATATGGGGACATGGGGATATGGGGATATGGGGATATGGAGATATGGGGATATGGGGATATTGGGGACATGGGGATATGGGGATATGGGGATATGTGGTTATGGGTATATGGGGATATGTGGATATGGGGATATGGGGATATGGGGACATGGGAAATGGGGATATAGGGATATGGGGATATGGGGAAATGGAGATATGGGGATATGGGGATATGGGGGATATTAGGACATGGGGGATATGGGGATATGGGGACATGTGGACATGTGGATATGGGGACATGTGGGATATGGGGATATGGGGATATGGGGGATATGGGGATATGGGAACATGGGGATATGGGGACATGGGGACATGGGGATATGGGGATATGGGGATATGTGGATATGGGGATATGAGGATATGGTGATATGTGGATATGGGGACATGGGGACATGGGGATATGGGGATAAGGGTAAATGGGGATATGGTGATATGGGGATATTGTGACATGGGGACATGGGGATATGGGGATATGGGGATATGGGGACATGGGGGATATGGGGGATATTGGGACATGTGGATATGGGGACATGGGGACGTGGGGATATGGGGATATGGGGATATGGGGATATGGGGATATGGTGAAATTGGGACATGGGGACATGGGGATATGGGGATATGTATATGGGGATATGGGGATATGGGGGATATGGGGGATATGGGGACATGGGGATATGGGTACATGGGGACATGGGGGATATGGGGACATGGGGGATATGGGGACATGGGGATATGGGGATATGGGGACATGGGAATATGGGGATATGGGGATCTGGGGATATGGGGATGTGGGGATATGGGGACATGAGCATATGGGGACATGGGGATATGGGGAAATGGGGATATGGGGACATGGGGATATAGGGGCACAGGGATATGGGGACATGGGGGATATGGGGGGTATGGGGATATGGGGACATGGGGATATGGAGATATGGGGATATGGGGATATGGGGATATGTGGACATGTGGGATATGGGGATATGGGGACATGGGGATATGGGGATATGGGGACATGGGGGATATGGAGCTATGGAGATATGGGGACATGGGGATATGGGGACATGGGGACATGGGGATATGGGGATATGGGGATATGGGGATATGGTGACATGGGGGATATGGGGATATGGGGATATGGGGATATGGGGACATGGGGACATGGGGATATGGGGGATATGGGGATATGGGGATATGGGGACATGGGGATATGGGGACATGGGGATATGGGGACATGGGGACATGGGGATATGGGGACATGGGGACATGGGGATATGGGGATATGGGATATGGGGACATGGGGATATGGGGATATGGGGATATGGGAATTGGGGATATGGGGAAATGGGGATCTGGGGATATGGGGACATGGGGATATGGGGACATGGGGACATGGGGATATGGGAATATGGGGATATGGGGATATGGGGATATGGGGACATGGGGACATGGGGATATGGGGATATGGGGATATGGGGATATGGGGACATGGGGACATGGGGACATGGGGATATGGGGATATGGGTACATGGGGACATGGGGACATGGGGGATATGGGCATATGGCGACATGGGGACATGGGGATTTTGGGATATGGGGATATGGGGATAAGGGGATATGGGGATATGGGGATATGAGGATATGGGGATATGGGGACATGGGGATATGGGAATATGGTGATATGGGGACATGGGGATATGGGGATATGGGAACATGGGGAATATGGGGGATATGGGGACCTGAGGATATGGGGATATGGGGACATGGGGATATGGGGATATGGGGATATGGGGATATGGGGACATGGGGACATGAGGATATGGGGATATGGGGATATGGGGATATGGGGACATGGGGATATGGAGATATAGGGATATGGGGATATGGGGACATGGGGATATGGGGATATGGGGATATGGGGATATGGGGGATATGGGGATCTGGGGACATGTGAATATTGGGATATGGGGACATGGGGATATGGGGATATGGGTATATGGGGATATGGGGATATTGGGGAAATGGGGATATGGGGATATGGGGATATGGGGATATGGGGACATGGGGATATGGGGATATGGGGATATGGGGATATTGGGGACACGGGGATATGGGGATATGGGGATATCTGGTTATGGGTATATGGGGATATGGGGATATGGGGATATGGGGATATGGGGACATGGGAAATGGGGATATGGGGATATGGGGATATGGGGAAATGGAGATATGGGGATTATGGGGATATGGGGGATATTAGGACATGGGGGATATGGGGATATGGGGACATGGGGACATGTGGATATGGGGACATATGGGATATGGGGATATGGGGATATGGGGGATATGGGGATATGGTAACATGGGGATATGGGGACATGGGGACATGGGGATATGGGGATATGGGGATATGTGGATATGGGGATATGAGGATATGGTGATATGTGGATATGGGGACATGGGGACATGGGGATATGGGGATAAGGGGAAATGGGGATATGGGGATATGAGGATATGGTGATATGGGGATATTGTGACATGGAACATGGGGATATGGGGATATGGGGATATGGGGATATGGTGAAATGGGGACATGAGGACATGGGGATATGGGGATATGTATATGGGGATATGGGGATATGGGGGATATGGGGGATATGGGGACATGGGGATATGGGTACATGGGGACATGGGGGATATGGGGACATGGGGGATATGGGGACATGGGGATATGGGGATATGGGGACATGGGAATATGGGGATATGGGGATATGGGGATATGGGGATGTGGGGATATGGGGACATGAGCATATGGGGACATGGGGATATGGGGAAATGGGGATATGGGGACATGGGGATATGGGGGCACAGGGATATGGGGACATGGGGGATATGGGGGGTATGGGGATATGGGGACATGGGGATATGGAGATATGGGGATATGGGGATATGGGGATATGTGGACATGTGGGATATGGGGATATGGGGACATGCGGATATGGGGATATGGGGACATGGGGGATATGGAGATATGGAGATATGGGAACATCGGGATATGGGGACATGGGGACATGGTGATATGGCGATATGGGGATATGGGGATATGGTGACATGGGGGATATGGGGATATGGGGATACGGGGACATGGGGACATGGGGATATGGGGGATATGGGGATATGGGGATATGGGGACATGGAGGTATGGGGACATGGGGACATGGGGTCATGGGGATATGGGGATATGGGGATATGGGGACATGGGGACATGGGGGATATGGGGATATGGATATATGGGGATATGGGGATATGGGGACATGGGGACATGGGGACATGGGGATATGGGGACATGGGGATATGGGGACCTGGGGACATGGGGTCATGGGGATATGGGGATATGGGGATATGGGGACATTGGGACCTGGGGATATGGGGATATGGGGATATGGGGACATGGGGATATGGGGATATGGGGAAATGGAGATATGGAGATATGGGGATATGGGGATATGGGGACATGGGGATATGGGGATATGGGGGATATGGGGATATGGGGATATGGGGATATGGGAACATGAGGATATGGGGATATGGGGATATGGCGACATGGGGACATGGGGATATGGGGATATGGGGACATGGTGACATGGGGATATGGGGATATGGGGATATGGGAGATATGGGGATATGGGGATATGGGGATATGGGGGATATGGTGATATGGGGATATGGGGACATGGGGATATGGGGATATGTTGATATGGGGACATGGGGATATGGGTATATGGAGACAAGGGGATATGGGGATATGGGGATATGGGGACATGGGGATATGGGTATATGGAGACAAGGGGATATGGGGATATGGGGATATGGGGGATATGGGTATATGGGGATATGGGGATATGGGGACATGGGGAATATGGGTATATGGGGATATGGGGATATGGGGACATGGGTATATGGGGGATATGGGGATACGGGGACATGGGAATATGGGGATATGGGGACATGGGGGATATGGGGATAAGGGATTATGGGGACATGGGTATATGGGGACATGCGGATATGGGAATATGTGGATATGGGGATATGGGAACATGGGGATATGGGGATATGGGGATATGGGGATATGGGTATATGGGGACATGGGGATATGGGGATACAGGGACATGGGGATGTGGGGATATGGGGACTTGAGAATATGGGAACATGGGGATATGGGGAAATGGGGATATGGGGACACGGGGATATGGGGACACGGCGGCACAGCGATATGGGGACATGGGGGATATGGGGGATATTGGGATATGGGGATATTGGGGACATGGGGATATGGGGATATGGATATATGGGGATATGGGGATATGGGGATATGGGGACATGGGGACATGGGGCCATGGGGATATGGGGACATGGGGATATGGGGATATGTGGACATGGGGAATGGGGATATGGGGATATGGGGACATTGGGACCTGGGGATATGCGGATATGGGGATATGGGGATATGGGGACATGGGGATATGGGGATATGGCGACATTGGAATATGGTGATATGTGGATATGGGGACATGAGGACATAGGGATATGGGGATATGGGGGATATGGGGATATGGGGATATGGGGACATGGGGATATGGGGATATGTGGATATGGGGACATGGGGATATGGGGATATGGGGACATGGTGACATGGGGATATGGGGACATGGGGACATGGGGATATGGGGATATTGGGACATGGGGATATGGGGACATGGGGATATGGGGATATGGGTATAAGGGGATATGGGGGATATGGGGATATGGGGACATGTGGACACGGGGACATGGGCATATGGAGATATGGGGATATAAGGATATGGGGACATGGGGACATTGGGACATGGGGATATGGGGATATGGGGATATGGGGACATGGGGACATGGGGGATATGGGCATATGGCGACATGGGGACATGGGGATTTTGGGATATGGGGATATGGGGATAAGGGGATATGGGAAGATGGGGATATGGGGATATGGGGATATGGGGATATGGGGACATGGGGTTATGGGAATATGGTGATATCGGGACATGGGGATATGGGGATATGGGGTTATGGGGATATGGGGACATGGGGATATGGGGATATGGGGATATGGGGACATGGGGATATGGGGATATGGGGACATGGGAACATGGGGATATGGGGATATGGGGACATGGGGATATGGGGGATATGGGGACATGGGGATATGGGGATATGGGGATCTGGGTACATGGGGATATGTGGATATGGGGATATGGGGAAATGGTGAAATGGGGACATGGGGACATCGGGATATGGGGATATGTATATGGGGATATGGGGATATGGGGGATATGGGGGATATGGGGACATGGGGATATGGGTACATGGGGACATGGGGGACATGGGGACATGGGGGACATGGGGATATGGGAATATGGGGATATGGGGATATGGGGATATGGGGACATGGGGACATGGGGATATGGGGATATGGGGATATGGGGATATGGGGACATGGGGACATGGGGACATGGGGACATGGGGATATGGGGATATGGTGATATGGGTACATGGGGATATAGGGACATGGGGATATGGGGATATGGGGATATGGAGATATGGGGATATGGGGATATTGGGGACATGGGGATATGGGGATATGGGGATATGTGGTTATGGGTATATGGGGATATGGGGATATGGGGATATGGGGATATGGGGACATGGGAAATGGGGATATAGGGATATGGGGATATGGGGAAATGGAGATATGGGGATATGGGGATATGGGGGATATTAGGACATGGGGGATATGGGGATATGGGGACATGTGGACATGTGGATATGGGGACATGTGGGATATGGGGATATGGGGATATGGGGGATATGGGGATATGGGAACATGGGGATATGGGGACATGGGGACATGGGGATATGGGGATATGGGGATATGTGGATATGGGGATATGAGGATATGGTGATATGTGGATATGGGGACATGGGGACATGGGGATATGGGGATAAGGGTAAATGGGGATATGGTGATATGGGGATATTGTGACATGGGGACATGGGGATATGGGGATATGGGGATATGGGGACATGGGGGATATGGGGGATATTGGGACATGAGGATATGGGGACATGGGGACGTGGGGATATGGGGATATGGGGATATGGGGATATGGTGAAATTGGGACATGGGGACATGGGGATATGGGGATATGTATATGGGGATATGGGGATATGGGGGATATGGGGGATATGGGGACATGGGGATATGGGTACATGGGGACATGGGGGATATGGGGACATGGGGGATATGGGGACATGGGGATATGGGGATATGGGGACATGGGAATATGGGGATATGGGGATCTGGGGATATGGGGATGTGGGGATATGGGGACATGAGCATATGGGGACATGGGGATATGGGGAAATGGGGATATGGGACATGGGGATATGGGGGCACAGGGATATGGGGACATGGGGGATATGGGGGGTATGGGGATATGGGGACATGGGGATATGGAGATATGGGGATATGGGGATATGGGGATATGTGGACATGTGGGATATGGGGATATGGGGACATGGGGATATGGGGATATGGGGACATGGGGGATATGGAGCTATGGAGATATGGGGACATGGGGATATGGGGACATGGGGACATGGGGATATGGGGATATGGGGATATGGGGATATGGTGACATGGGGGATATGGGGATATGGGGATATGGGGATATGGGGACATGGGGACATGGGGATATGGGGGATATGGTGATATGGGGATATGGGGACATGGGGATATGGGGACATGGGGATATGGGGACATGGGGACATGGGGATATGGGGACATGGGGATATGGGGACATGGGGACATGGGGATATGGGGACATGGGGACATGGGGATATGGGGATATGGGATATGGGGACATGGGGATATGGGGATATGGGGATATGGGAATTGGGGATATGGGGAAATGGGGATCTGGGGATATGGGGACATGGGGACATGGGGACATGGGGACATGGGGATATGGGAATATGGGGATATGGGGATATGGGGATATGGGGACATGGGGACATGGGGATATGGGGATATGGGGATATGGGGATATGGGGACATGGGGACATGGGGACATGGGGATATGGGGATATGGGGATATGGGTACATGGGGACATGGGGACATGGGGGATATGGGCATATGGCGACATGGGGACATGGGGATTTTGGGATATGGGGATATGGGGATAAGGGGATATGGGGATATGGGGATATGAGGATATGGGGATATGGGGACATGGGGATATGGGAATATGGTGATATGGGGACATGGGGATATGGGGATATGGGAACATGGGGAATATGGGGGATATGGGGACCTGAGGATATGGGGATATGGGGACATGGGGATATGGGGATATGGGGATATGGGGACATGGGGACATGAGGATATGGGGATATAGGGATATGGGGATATGGGGACATGGGGATATGGAGATATAGGGATATGGGGATATGGGAACATGGGGAATATGGGGGATATGGGGACCTGAGGATATGGGGATATGGGGACATGGGGATATGGGGATATGGGGATATGGGGACATGGGGACATGAGGATATGGGGATATAGGGATATGGGGATATGGGGACATGGGGATATGGAGATATAGGGATATGGGGATATGGGGACATGGGGATATGGGGATATGGGGATATGGGGATATGGGGGATATGGGGATCTGGGGACATGTGAATATTGGGATATGGGGATATGGGGATATGGGGACATGGGGACATGGGGATATGGGGATATGGGTATATGGGGATATGGGGATATTGGGGAAATGGGGATATGGGGATATGGGGATATGGGGATATGGGGACATGGGGATATGGGGATATGGGGATATGGGGATATTGGGGACACGGGGATATGGGGATATGGGATATGGGGACATGGGGATATGGGGATATGGGGATATGGGAATTGGGGATATGGGGAAATGGGGATCTGGGGATATGGGGACATGGGGATATGGGGACATGGGGAAATGGGGATATGGGAATATGGGGATATGGGGATATGGGGATATGGGGACATGGGGACATGGGGATATGGGGATATGGGGATATGGGGATATGGGGACATGGGGACATGGGGACATGGGGATATGGGGATATGGGGATATGGGGACATGGGGACATGGGGATATGGGGATATGGGATATGGGGACATGGGGATATGGGGATATGGGGATATGGGAATTGGGGATATGGGGAAATGGGGATATGGGGATATGTGGACATGTGGGATATGGGGATATGGGGACATGGGGATATGGGGATATGGGGACATGGGGGATATGGAGCTATGGAGATATGGGGACATGGGGATATGGGGACATGGGGACATGGGGATATGGGGATATGGGGATATGGGGATATGGTGACATGGGGGATATGGGGATATGGGGATATGGGGATATGGGGACATGGGGACATGGGGATATGGGGGATATGGGGATATGGGGATATGGGGACATGGGGATATGGGGACATGGGGATATGGGGACATGGGGACATGGGGATATGGGGACATGGGGACATGGGGATATGGGGATATGGGATATGGGGACATGGGGATATGGGGATATGGGGATATGGGAATTGGGGATATGGGGAAATGGGGATCTGGGGATATGGGGACATGGGGATATGGGGACATGGGGACATGGGGATATGGGAATATGGGGATATGGGGATATGGGGATATGGGGACATGGGGACATGGGGATATGGGGATATGGGGATATGGGGATATGGGGACATGGGGACATGGGGACATGGGGATATGGGGATATGGGGATATGGGTACATGGGGACATGGGGACATGGGGGATATGGGCATATGGCGACATGGGGACATGGGGATTTTGGGATATGGGGATATGGGGATAAGGGGATATGGGGATATGAGGATATGGGGATATGGGGACATGGGGATATGGGAATATGGTGATATGGGGACATGGGGATATGGGGATATGGGAACATGGGGAATATGGGGGATATGGGGACCTGAGGATATGGGGATATGGGGACATGGGGATATGGGGATATGGGGATATGGGGACATGGGGACATGAGGATATGGGGATATGGGGATATGGGGATATGGGGACATGGGGATATGGAGATATAGGGATATGGGGATATGGGGACATGGGGATATGGGGATATGGGGATATGGGGATATGGGGGATATGGGGATCTGGGGACATGTGAATATTGGGATATGGGGATATGGGGATATGGGGACATGGGGACATGGGGATATGGGGATATGGGGATATGGGGATATGGGTATATGGGGATATGGGGATATTGGGGAAATGGGGATATGGGGATATGGGGATATGGGGATATGGGGACATGGGGATATGGGGATATGGGGATATGGGGATATGGGGATATTGGGGACACGGGGATATGGGGATATGGGGATATGTGGTTATGGGTATATGGGGATATGGGGATATGGGGATATGGGGATATGGGGACATGGGAAATGGGGATATGGGGATATGGGGATATGGGGAAATGGAGATATGGGGATTATGGGGATATGGGGGATATTAGGACATGGGGGATATGGGGATATGGGGACATGGGGACATGTGGATATGGGGACATATGGGATATGGGGATATGGGGATATGGGGGATATGGGGATATGGTAACATGGGGATATGGGGACATGGGGACATGGGGATATGGGGATATGGGGATATGTGGATATGGGGATATGAGGATATGGTGATATGTGGATATGGGGACATGGGGACATGGGGATATGGGGATAAGGGGAAATGGGGATATGGGGATATGAGGATATGGTGATATGGGGATATTGTGACATGGGACATGGGGATATGGGGATATGGGGATATGGGGATATGGTGAAATGGGGACATGAGGACATGGGGATATGGGGATATGGGGACATGGGGATATGGGGGATATGGGGGCATGGGGATATGGGGATATGGGGATCTGGGTACATGGGGATATGTGGATATGGGGATATGGGGAAATGGTGAAATGGGGACATGGGGACATCGGGATATGGGGATATGTATATGGGGATATGGGGATATGGGGGATATGGGGGATATGGGGACATGGGGATATGGGTACATGGGGACATGGGGGACATGGGGACATGGGGGACATGGGGATATGGGAATATGGGGATATGGGGATATGGGGATATGGGGACATGGGGACATGGGGATATGGGGATATGGGGATATGGGGATATGGGGACATGGGGACATGGGGACATGGGGACATGGGGATATGGGGATATGGTGATATGGGTACATGGGGATATAGGGACATGGGGATATGGGGATATGGGGATATGGAGATATGGGGATATGGGGATATTGGGGACATGGGGATATGGGGATATGGGGATATGTGGTTATGGGTATATGGGGATATGGGGATATGGGGATATGGGGATATGGGGACATGGGAAATGGGGATATAGGGATATGGGGATATGGGGAAATGGAGATATGGGGATATGGGGATATGGGGGATATTAGGACATGAGGGATATGGGGATATGGGGACATGTGGACATGTGGATATGGGGACATGTGGGATATGGGGATATGGGGATATGGGGGATATGGGGATATGGGAACATGGGGATATGGGGACATGGGGAAATGGGGATATGGGGATATGTGGATATGTGGATATGGGGATATGAGGATATGGTGATATGTGGATATGGGGACATGGGGACATGGGGATATGGGGATAAGGGTAAATGGGGATATGGTGATATGGGGATATTGTGACATGGGGACATGGGGATATGGGGATATGGGGATATGGGGACATGGGGAATATGGGGGATATTGGGACATGTGGATATGGGGACATGGGGACGTGGGGATATGGGGATATGGGGATATGGGGATATGGTGAAATTGGGACATGGGGACATGGGGATATGGGGATATGTATATGGGGATATGGGGATATGGGGGATATGGGGGATATGGGGACATGGGGATATGGGTACATGGGGACATGGGGGATATGGGGACATGGGGGATATGGGGACATGGGGATATGGGGATATGGGGACATGGGAATATGGGGATATGGGGATCTGGGGATATGGGGATGTGGGGATATGGGGACATGAGCATATGGGGACATGGGGATATGGGGAAATGGGGATATGGGGACATGGGGATATGGGGGCACAGGGATATGGGGACATGGGGGATATGGGGGGTATGGGGATATGGGGACATGGGGATATGGAGATATGGGGATATGGGGATATGGGGATATGTGGACATGTGGGATATGGGGATATGGGGACATGGGGATATGGGGATATGGGGACATGGGGGATATGGAGCTATGGAGATATGGGGACATGGGGATATGGGGACATGGGGACATGGGGATATGGGGATATGGGGATATGGGGATATGGTGACATGGGGGATATGGGGATATGGGGATATGGGGATATGGGGACATGGGGACATGGGGATATGGGGGATATGGGGATATGGGGATATGGGGACATGGGGATATGGGGACATGGGGATATGGGGACATGGGGACATGGGGATATGGGGACATGGGGATATGGGGATATGGGGACATGGGGACATGGGGATATGGGGATATGGGATATGGGGACATGGGGATATGGGGATATGGGGATATGGGAATTGGGGATATGGGGAAATGGGGATCTGGGGATATGGGGACATGGGGATATGGGGACATGGGGACATGGGGATATGGGAATATGGGGATATGGGGATATGGGGATATGGGGACATGGGGACATGGGGATATGGGGATATGGGGATATGGGGATATGGGGACATGGGGACATGGGGACATGGGGATATGGGGATATGGGGATATGGGTACATGGGGACATGGGGACATGTGGGATATGGGCATATGGCGACATGGGGACATGGGGATTTTGGGATATGGGGATATGGGGATAAGGGGATATGGGGATATGGGGATATGAGGATATGGGGATATGGGGACATGGGGATATGGGAATATGGTGATATGGGGACATGGGGATATGGGGATATGGGAACATGGGGAATATGGGGGATATGGGGACCTGAGGATATGGGGATATGGGGACATGGGGATATGGGGATATGGGGATATGGGGACATGGGGACATGAGGATATGGGGATATGGGGATATGGGGATATGGGGACATGGGGATATGGAGATATAGGGATATGGGGATATGGGGACATGGGGATATGGGGATATGGGGATATGGGGATATGGGGGATATGGGGATCTGGGGACATGTGAATATTGGGATATGGGGATATGGGGATATGGGGACATGGGGACATGGGGATATGGGGATATGGGTATATGGGGATATGGGGATATTGGGGAAATGGGGATATGGGGATATGGGGATATGGGGATATGGGGACATGGGGATATGGGGATATGGGGATATGGGGATATGGGGATATTGGGGACACGGGGATATGGGGATATGGGATATGGGGACATGGGGATATGGGGATATGGGGATATGGGAATTGGGGATATGGGGAAATGGGGATCTGGGGATATGGGGACATGGGGATATGGGGACATGGGGACATGGGGATATGGGAATATGGGGATATGGGGATATGGGGATATGGGGACATGGGGACATGGGGATATGGGGATATGGGGATATGGGGATATGGGGACATGGGGACATGGGGACATGGGGATATGGGGATATGGGGATATGGGGACATGGGGACATGGGGATATGGGGGATATGGGGATATGGGGATATGGGGACATGGGGATATGGGGACATGGGGATATGGGGACATGGGGACATGGGGATATGGGGACATGGGGACATGGGGATATGGGGATATGGGATATGGGGACATGGGGATATGGGGATATGGGGATATGGGAATTGGGGATATGGGGAAATGGGGATATGGGGATATGTGGACATGTGGGATATGGGGATATGGGGACATGGGGATATGGGGATATGGGGACATGGGGGATATGGAGCTATGGAGATATGGGGACATGGGGATATGGGGACATGGGGACATGGGGATATGGGGATATGGGGATATGGGGATATGGTGACATGGGGGATATGGGGATATGGGGATATGGGGATATGGGGACATGGGGACATGGGGATATGGGGGATATGGGGATATGGGGATATGGGGACATGGGGATATGGGGACATGGGGATATGGGGACATGGGGACATGGGGATATGGGGACATGGGGACATGGGGATATGGGGATATGGGATATGGGGACATGGGGATATGGGGATATGGGGATATGGGAATTGGGGATATGGGGAAATGGGGATCTGGGGATATGGGGACATGGGGATATGGGGACATGGGGACATGGGGATATGGGAATATGGGGATATGGGGATATGGGGATATGGGGACATGGGGACATGGGGATATGGGGATATGGGGATATGGGGATATGGGGACATGGGGACATGGGGACATGGGGATATGGGGATATGGGGATATGGGTACATGGGGACATGGGGACATGGGGGATATGGGCATATGGCGACATGGGGACATGGGGATTTTGGGATATGGGGATATGGGGATAAGGGGATATGGGGATATGGGGATATGAGGATATGGGGATATGGGGACATGGGGATATGGGAATATGGTGATATGGGGACATGGGGATATGGGGATATGGGAACATGGGGAATATGGGGGATATGGGGACCTGAGGATATGGGGACATGGGGATATGGGGATATGGGGATATGGGGACATGGGGACATGAGGATATGGGGATATGGGGATATGGGGATATGGGGACATGGGGATATGGAGATATAGGGATATGGGGATATGGGGACATGGGGATATGGGGATATGGGGATATGGGGATATGGGGGATATGGGGATCTGGGGACATGTGAATATTGGGATATGGGGATATGGGGATATGGGGACATGGGGACATGGGGATATGGGGATATGGGTATATGGGGATATGGGGATATTGGGGAAATGGGGATATGGGGATATGGGGATATGGGGATATGGGGACATGGGGATATGGGGATATGGGGATATGGGGATATGGGGATATTGGGGACACGGGGATATGGGGATATGGGGATATGTGGTTATGGGTATATGGGGATATGGGGATATGGGGATATGGGGATATGGGGACATGGGAAATGGGGATATGGGGATATGGGGATATGGGGAAATGGAGATATGGGGATTATGGGGATATGGGGGATATTAGGACATGGGGGATATGGGGATATGGGGACATGGGGACATGTGGATATGGGGACATATGGGATATGGGGATATGGGGATATGGGGGATATGGGGATATGGTAACATGGGGATATGGGGACATGGGGACATGGGGATATGGGGATATGGGGATATGTGGATATGGGGATATGAGGATATGGTGATATGTGGATATGGGGACATGGGGACATGGGGATATGGGGATAAGGGGAAATGGGGATATGGGGATATGAGGATATGGTGATATGGGGATATTGTGACATGGGACATGGGGATATGGGGATATGGGGATATGGGGATATGGTGAAATGGGGACATGAGGACATGGGGATATGGGGATATGTATATGGGGATATGGGGATATGGGGGATATGGGGGATATGGGGACATGGGGATATGGGTACATGGGGACATGGGGGATATGGGGACATGGGGCATATGGGGACATGGGGATATGGGGATATGGGGACATGGGAATATGGGGATATGGGGATATGGGGATATGGGGATGTGGGGATATGGGGACATGAGCATATGGGGACATGGGGATATGGGGAAATGGGGATATGGGGACATGGGGATATGGGGGCACAGGGATATGGGGACATGGGGGATATGGGGGGTATGGGGATATGGGGACATGGGGATATGGAGATATGGGGATATGGGGATATGGGGATATGTGGACATGTGGGATATGGGGATATGGGGACATGCGGATATGGGGATATGGGGACATGGGGGATATGGAGATAAGGAGATATGGGGACATCGGGATATGGGGACATGGGGACATGGTGATATGGCGATATGGGGATATGGGGATATGGTGACATGGGGGATATGGGGATATGGGGATATGGGAGATATGGGGATATGGTAACATGGGGATATGGGGACATGGGGACATGGGGATATGGGGATATGGGGATATGTGGATATGGGGATATGAGGATATGGTGATATGTGGATCTGGGGACATGGGGACATGGGGATATGGGGATAAGGGGAAATGGGGATATGGGGATATGAGGATATGGTGATATGGGGATATTGTGACATGGGACATGGGGATATGGGGATATGGGGATATGGGGATATGGTGAAATGGGGACATGAGGACATGGGGATATGGGGATATGTATATGGGGATATGGGGATATGGGGGATATGGGGGATATGGGGACATGGGGATATGGGTACATGGGGACATGGGGGATATGGGGACATGGGGGATAAGGGGACATGGGGATATGGGGATATGGGGACATGGGAATATGGGGATATGGGGATATGGGGATATGGGGATGTGGGGATATGGGGACATGAGCATATGGGGACATGGGGATATGGGGAAATGGGGATATGGGGACATGGGGATATGGGGGCACAGGGATATGGGGACATGGGGGATATGGGGGGTATGGGGATATGGGGACATGGGGATTTGGAGATATGGGGATATGGGGATATGGGGATATGTGGACATGTGGGATATGGGGATATGGGGACATGCGGATATGGGGATATGGGGACATGGGGGATATGGAGATATGGAGATATGGGGACATCGGGATATGGGGACATGGGGACATGGTGATATGGCGATATGGGGATATGGGGATATGGTGACATGGGGGATATGGGGATATGGGGATATGGGGATACGGGGACATGGGGACATGGGGATATGGGGGATATGGGGATATGGGGATATGGGGACATGGAGGTATGGGGACATGGGGACATGGGGTCATGGGGATATGGGGATATGGGGATATGGGGACATGGGGACATGGGGGATATGGGGATATGGATATATGGGGATATGGGGATATGGGGACATGGGGACATGGGGACATGGGGATATGGGGACATGGGGATATGGGGACCTGGGGACATGGGGTCATGGGGATATGGGGATATGGGGATATGGGGACATTGGGACCTGGGGATATGGGGATATGGGGATATGGGGACAAATGGGATATGGGGATATGGGGAAATGGAGATATGGAGATATGGGGATATGGGGATATGGGGACATGGGGATATGGGGATATGGGGGATATGGGGATATGGGGATATGGGGATATGGGAACATGAGGATATGGGGATATGGGGATATGGCGACATGGGGACATGGGGATATGGGGATATGGGGACATGGTGACATGGGGATATGGGGATATGGGGATATGGGAGATATGGGGATATGGGGATATGGGGATATGGGGGATATGGTGATATGGGGATATGGGGACATGGGGATATGGGGATATGGTGATATGGGGACATGGGGATATGGGTATATGGAGACAAGGGGATATGGGGATATGGGGATATGGGGACATGGGGATATGGGTATATGGAGACAAGGGGATATGGGGATATGGGGATATGGGGGATATGGGTATATGGGGATATGGGGATATGGGGACATGGGGAATATGGGTATATGGGGATATGGGGATATGGGGACATGGGTATATGGGGGATATGGGGATACGGGGACATGGGAATATGGGGATATGGGGACATGGGGGATATGGGGATAAGGGATTATGGGGACATGGGTATATGGGGACATGCGGATATGGGAATATGTGGATATGGGGATATGGGAACATGGGGATATGAGGATATGGGGATATGGGGATATGGGTATATGGGGACATGGGGATATGGGGATACGGGGACATGGGGATGTGGGGATATGGGGACTTGAGAATATGGGAACATGGGGATATGGGGAAATGGGGATATGGGGACATGCGGATATGGGGACACGGCGGCACAGCGATATGGGGACATGGGGGATATGGGGGATATTGGGATATGGGGATATTGGGGACATGGGGATATGGGGATATGGATATATGGGGATATGGGGATATGGGGATATGGGGACATGGGGACATGGGGCCATGGGGATATGGGGACATGGGGATATGGGGATATGTGGACATGGGGAATGGGGATATGGGGATATGGGGACATTGGGACCTGGGGATATGCGGATATGGGGATATGGGGATATGGGGACATGGGGATATGGGGATATGGCGACATTGGAATATGGTGATATGTGGATATGGGGACATGAGGACATAGGGATATGGGGATATGGGGGATATGGGGATATGGGGATATGGGGATATGGGGATAAGGGATTATGGGGACATGGGGATATGGGGACATGGGGATATGGGGATATGGGTATAAGGGGATATGGGGGATATGGGGATATGGGGACATGTGGACACGGGGACATGGGCATATGGAGATATGGGGATATAAGGATATGGGGACATGGGGACATTGGGACATGGGGATATGGGGATATGGGGATATGGGGACATGGGGACATGGGGGATATGGGCATATGGCGACATGGGGACATGGGGATTTTGGGATATGGGGATATGGGGATAAGGGGATATGGGAAGATGGGGATATGGGGATATGGGGATATGGGGATATGGGGACATGGGGTTATGGGAATATGGTGATATCGGGACATGGGGATATGGGGATATGGGGTTATGGGGATATGGGGACATGGGGATATGGGGATATGGGGATATGGGGACATGGGGATAGGGGATATGGGGACATGGGAACATGGGGATATGGCGATATGGGGACATGGGGATATGGGGGATATGGGGACATGGGGATATGGGGATATGGGGATCTGGGTACATGGGGATATGTGGATATGGGGATATGGGGAAATGGTGAAATGGGGACATGGGGACATGGGGACATCGGGATATGGGGATATGTATATGGGGATATGGGGATATGGGGGATATGGGGGATATGGGGACATGGGGATATGGGTACATGGGGACATGGGGGACATGGGGACATGGGGGACATGGGGATATGGGAATATGGGGATATGGGGATATGGGGATATGGGGATATGGGGACATGGGGATATGGGGATATGGGGATATGGGGATATGGGGACATGGGGACATGGAGACATGGGGACATGGGGATATGGGGATATGGTGATATGGGTACATGGGGACATGGGGACATGGGGGATATGGGCATATGGCGACATGGGGACATGGGGATTTTGGGATATGGGGATATGGGGATAAGGGGATATGGGGATATGGGGATATGAGGATATGGGGATATGGGGACATGGGGATATGGGAATATGGTGATATGGGGACATGGGGATATGGGGATATGGGAACATGGGGAATATGTGGGATATGGGGACCTGAGGATATGGGGATATGGGGACATGGGGATATGGGGATATGGGGATATGGGGATATGGGGACATGGAGACATGAGGATATGGGGATATGGGGATATGGGGATATGGGGACATGGGGATATGGAGATATAGGGATATGGGGATATGGGGACATGGGGATATGGGGATATGGGGATATGGGGATATGGGGATATGGGGACATGGGGACATGGGGATATGGGGATATGGCTATATGGGGATATGGGGATATTGGGGAATTGGGGATATGGGGATATGAGTATATGGGGATATGGGGACATGGGGATATGGGGATATGGGGATATGGGGATATGGGGATATTGGGGACATGGGGATATGGGGATATGGGGATATGTGGTTATGGGTATATGGGGATATGGGGATATGGGGATATGGGGATATGGGGACATGGGAAATGGGGATATGGGAATATGGGGATATGGGGAAATGGAGATATGGGGATATGGGGATATGGGGGATATTAGGACATGGGGGATATGGGGATATGGGGACATGGGGACATGTGGATATGGGGACATGTGGGATATGGGGATATGGGGATATGGGGATATGGGGATATGGGGACATGGGGATATGGGAATATGGTGATATGGGGACATGGGGATATGGGGATATGGGAACATGGGGAATATGAGGGATATGGGGACCTGAGGATATGGGGATATGGGGACATGGGGATATGGGGATATGGGGATATGGGGATATGGGGACATGGGGACATGAGGATATGGGGATATGGGGATATGGGGATATGGGGACATGGGGATATGGAGATATAGGGATATGGGGATATGGGGACATGGGGATATGGGGATATGGGGATATGGGGATATGGGGATATGGGGGATATGGGCATATGGGGACATGTGAATATTGGGATATGGGGATATGGGGATATGGGGACATGGGGACATGGGGATATGGGGATATGGCTATATGGGGATATGGGGATATTGGGGAAATGGGGATATGGGGATATGGGGATATGGGGATATGGGGACATGGGTATATGGGGATATGGGGACATGGGGATATGGGGATATGGAGATATGGGGATATGGGGATATTGGGGACATGGGGATATGGGGATATGGGGATATGTGGTTATGGGTATATGGGGATATGGGGATATGGGGGATATGGGCATATGGGGACATGCGAATATTGGGATATGGGGATATGGGGATATGGGGACATGGGGACATGGGGATATGGGGATATGGCTATATGGGGATATGGGGATATTGGGGAAATGGGGATATGGGGATATGGGGATATGGGGATATGGGGACATGGGTATATGGGGATATGGGGACATGGGGATATGGGGATATGGAGATATGGGGATATGGGGATATTGGGGACATGGGGATATGGGGATATGGGGATATGTGGTTATGGGTATATGGGGATATGGGGATATGGGGATATGGTGATATGGGGATATTGTGACATGGGGACATGGGGATATGGGGATATGGCGATATGGGGACATGGGGGATATGGGGGATATTGGGACATGTGGATATGGGGACATGGGGACGTGGGGATATGGGGATATGGGGATATGGGGATATGGGGATATGGTGAAATTGGGACATGGGGACATGGGGATATGGGGATATGTATATGGGGATATGGGGATATGGGGGATATGGGGGATATGGGGACATGGGGATATGGGTATATGGGGACATGGGGGATATGGGGACATGGGGGATATGGGGACATGGGGATATGGGGATATGGGGACATGGGAATATGGGGATATGGGGATCTGGGGATATGGGGATGTGGGGATATGGGGACATGAGCATATGGGGACATGGGGATATGGGGAAATGGGGATATGGGGACATGGGGATATGGGGGCACAGGGATATGGGGACATGGGGGATATGGGGGGTATGGGGATATGGGGACATGGGGATATGGAGATATGGGGATATGGGGATATGGGGATATGTGGACATGTGGGATATGGGGATATGGGGACATGGGGATATGGGGATATGGGGACATGGGGGATATGGAGCTATGGAGATATGGGGACATGGGGATATGGGGACATGGGGACATGGGGATATGGGGATATGGGGATATGGGGATATGGTGACATGGGGGATATGTGGATATGGGGATATGGGGATATGGGGACATGGGGACATGGGGACATGGGGATATGGGGACATGGGGACATGGGGATATGGGGATATGGGATATGGGGACATGGGGATATGGGGATATGGGGATATGGGAATTGGGGATATGGGGAAATGGGGATCTGGGGATATGGGGACATGGGGATATGGGGACATGGGGACATGGGGATATGGGAATATGGGGATATGGGGATATGGGGATATGGGGACATGGGGACATGGGGATATGGGGATATGGGGATATGGGGATATGGGGACATGGGGACATGGGGACATGGGGATATGGGGATATGGGGATATGGGTACATGGGGACATGGGGACATGGGGGATATGGGCATATGGCGACATGGGGACATGGGGATTTTGGGATATGGGGATATGGGGATAAGGGGATATGGGGATATGGGGATATGAGGATATGGGGATATGGGGACATGGGGATATGGGAATATGGTGATATGGGGACATGGGGATATGGGGATATGGGAACATGGGGAATATGGGGGATATGGGGACCTGAGGATATGGGGATATGGGGACATGGGGATATGGGGATATGGGGATATGGGGATATGGGGACATGGGGACATGAGGATATGGGGATATGGGGATATGGGGATATGGGGACATGGGGATATGGGGATATGGGAACATGGGGAATATGGGGGATATGGGGACATGAGGATATGGGGATATGGGGATATGGGGATATGGGGACATGGGGATATGGAGATATAGGGATATGGGGATATGGGGACATGGGGATATGGGGATATGGGGATATGGGGATATGGGGGATATGGGGATCTGGGGACATGTGAATATTGGGATATGGGGATATGGGGATATGGGGATATGGGGATATGAGGATATGGGGATATGGGGACATGGGGATATGGGAATATGGTGATATGGGGACATGGGGATATGGGGATATGGGAACATGGGGAATATGGGGGATATGGGGACTTGAGGATATGGGGATATGGGGACATGGGGATATGGGGATATGGGGATATGGGGATATGGGGACATGGGGACATGAGGATATGGGGATATGGGGATATGGGGATATGGGGATATGGGGACATGGGGATATGGAGATATAGGGATATGGGAATATGGGGACATGGGGATATGGGGATATGGGGATATTGGGGACATGGGGATATGGGGATATGGGGATATGTGGTTATGGGTATATGGGGATATGGGGATATGGGGGATATGGGCATATGGGGACATGCGAATATTGGGATATGGGGATATGGGGATATGGGGACATGGGGACATGGGGATATGGGGATATGGCTATATGGGGATATGGGGATATTGGGGAAATGGGGATATGGGGATATGGGGATATGGGGATATGGGGACATGGGTATATGGGGATATGGGGACATGGGGATATGGGGATATGGAGATATGGGGATATGGGGATATTGGGGACATGGGGATATGGGGATATGGGGATATGTGGTTATGGGTATATGGGGATATGGGGATATGGGGATATGGTGATATGGGGATATTGTGACATGGGGACATGGGGATATGGGGATATGGCGATATGGGGACATGGGGGATATGGGGGATATTGGGACATGTGGATATGGGGACATGGGGACGTGGGGATATGGGGATATGGGGATATGGGGATATGGGGATATGGTGAAATTGGGACATGGGGACATGGGGATATGGGGATATGTATATGGGGATATGGGGATATGGGGGATATGGGGGATATGGGGACATGGGGATATGGGTATATGGGGACATGGGGGATATGGGGACATGGGGGATATGGGGACATGGGGATATGGGGATATGGGGACATGGGAATATGGGGATATGGGGATCTGGGGATATGGGGATGTGGGGATATGGGGACATGAGCATATGGGGACATGGGGATATGGGGAAATGGGGATATGGGGACATGGGGATATGGGGGCACAGGGATATGGGGACATGGGGGATATGGGGGGTATGGGGATATGGGGACATGGGGATATGGAGATATGGGGATATGGGGATATGTGGACATGTGGGATATGGGGATATGGGGACATGGGGATATGGGGATATGGGGACATGGGGGATATGGAGCTATGGAGATATGGGGACATGGGGATATGGGGACATGGGGACATGGGGATATGGGGATATGGGGATATGGGGATATGGTGACATGGGGGATATGGGGATATGGGGATATGGGGATATGGGGACATGGGGACATGGGGACATGGGGATATGGGGACATGGGGACATGGGGATATGGGGATATGGGATATGGGGACATGGGGATATGGGGATATGGGGATATGGGAATTGGGGATATGGGGAAATGGGGATCTGGGGATATGGGGACATGGGGATATGGGGACATGGGGACATGGGGATATGGGAATATGGGGATATGGGGATATGGGGATATGGGGACATGGGGACATGGGGATATGGGGATATGGGGATATGGGGATATGGGGACATGGGGACATGGGGACATGGGGATATGGGGATATGGGGATATGGGTACATGGGGACATGGGGACATTGGGGTATGGGCATATGGCGACATGGGGACATGGGGATTTTGGGATATGGGGATATGGGGATAAGGGGATATGGGGATATGGGGATATGAGGATATGGGGATATGGGGACATGGGGATATGGGAATATGGTGATATGGGGACATGGGGATATGGGGATATGGGAACATGGGGAATATGGGGGATATGGGGACCTGAGGATATGGGGATATGGGGACATGGGGATATGGGGATATGGGGATATGGGGATATGGGGACATGGGGACATGAGGATATGGGGATATGGGGATATGGGGATATGGGGACATGGGGATATGGGGATATGGGAACATGGGGAATATGGGGGATATGGGGACATGAGGATATGGGGATATGGGGATATGGGGATATGGGGACATGGGGATATGGAGATATAGGGATATGGGGATATGGGGACATGGGGATATGGGGATATGGGGATATGGGGATATGGGGGATATGGGGATCTGGGGACATGTGAATATTGGGATATGGGGATATGGGGATATGGGGATATGGGGATATGAGGATATGGGGATATGGGGACATGGGGATATGGGAATATGGTGATATGGGGACATGGGGATATGGGGATATGGGAACATGGGGAATATGGGGGATATGGGGACCTGAGGATATGGGGATATGGGGACATGGGGATATGGGGATATGGGGATATGGGGATATGGGGACATGGGGACATGAGGATATGGGGATATGGGGATATGGGGATATGGGGATATGGGGACATGGGGATATGGAGATATAGGGATATGGGGATATGGGGACATGGGGATATGGGGATATGGGGATATGGGGATATGGGGGATATGGGGATCTGGGGACATGTGAATATTGGGATATGGGGATATGGGGATATGGGGACATGGGGACATGGGGATATGGGGATATGGGTATATGGGGATATGGGGATATTGGGGAAATGGGGATATGGGGATATGGGGATATGGGGATATGGGGACATGGGGATATGGGGATATGGGGATATGGGGATATGGGGTTATTGGGGACACGGGGATATGGGGATATGGGGATATGTGGTTATGGGTATATGGGGATATGGGGATATGGGGATATGGGGATATGGGGACATGGGAAATGGGGATATGGGGATATGGGGATATGGGGAAATGGAGATATGGGGATTATGGGGATATGGGGGATATTAGGACATGGGGGATATGGGGATGTGGGGACATGGGGACATGTGGATATGGGGACATATGGGATATGGGGATATGGGGATATGGGGGATATGGGGATATGGTAACATGGGGATATGGGGAAATGGGGACATGGGGATATGGGGATATGGGGATATGTGGATATGGGGATATGGGGATATGGTGAAATGGGGACATGAGGACATGGGGATATGGGGATATGTATATGGGGATATGGGGATATGGGGGATATGGGGGATATGGGGACATGGGGATATGGGTACATGGGAACATGGGGGATATGGGGACATGGGGGATATGGGGACATGGGGATATGGGGATATGGGGACATGGGAATATGGGGATATGGGGATATGGGGATATGGGGATGTGGGGATATGGGGACATGAGCATATGGGGACATGGGGATATGGGGAAATGGGGATATGGGGACATGGGGATATGGGGGCACAGGGATATGGGGACATGGGGGATATGGGGGGTATGGGGATATGGGGACATGGGGATATGGAGATATGGGGATATGGGGATATGGGGATATGTGGACATGTGGGATATGCGGATATGGGGACATGCGGATATGGGGATATGGGGACATGGGGGATATGGAGATATGGAGATATGGGGACATCGGGATATGGGGACATGGGGACATGGTGATATGGCGATATGGGGATATGGGGATATGGTGACATGGGGGATATGGGGATATGGGGATATGGGAGATATGGGGATATGGTAACATGGGGATATGGGGACATGGGGACATGGGGATATGGGGATATGGGGATATGTGGATATGGGGATATGAGGATATGGTGATATGTGGATATGGGGACATGGGGACATGGGGATATGGGGATAAGGGGAAATGGGGATATGGGGATATGAGGATATGGTGATATGGGGATATTGTGACATGGGACATGGGGATATGGGGATATGGGGATATGGGGATATGGTGAAATGGGGACATGAGGACATGGGGATATGGGGATATGTATATGGGGATATGGGGATATGGGGGATATGGGGGATATGGGGACATGGGGATATGGGTACATGGGGACATGGGGGATATGGGGACATGGGGATATGGGGATATGGGGACATGGGAATATGGGGATATGGGGATATGGGGATATGGGGATGTGGGGATATGGGGACATGAGCATATGGGGACATGGGGATATGGGGAAATGGGGATATGGGGACATGGGGATATGGGGGCACAGGGATATGGGGACATGGGGGATATGGGGGGTATGGGGATATGGGGACATGGGGATATGGAGATATGGGGATATGGGGATATGGGGATATGTGGACATGTGGGATATGGGGATATGGGGACATGCGGATATGGGGATATGGGGACATGGGGGATATGGAGATATGGAGATATGGGGACATCGGGATATGGGGACATGGGGACATGGTGATATGGCGATATGGGGATATGGGGATATGGTGACATGGGGGATATGGGGATATGGGGATATGGGGATACGGGGACATGGGGACATAGGGATATGGGGGATATGGGGATATGGGGATATGGGGACATGGAGGTATGGGGACATGGGGACATGGGGTCATGGGGATATGGGGATATGGGGATATGGGGACATGGGGACATGGGGGATATGGGGATATGGATATATGGGGATATGGGGATATGGGGACATGGGGACATGGGGACATGGGGATATGGGGACATGGGGATATGGGGACCTGGGGACATGGGGTCATGGGGATATGGGGATATGGGGATATGGGGACATTGGGACCTGGGGATATGGGGATATGGGGATATGGGGACATGGGGATATGGGGATATGGGGAAATGGAGATATGGAGATATGGGGATATGGGGATATGGGGACATGGGGATATGGGGATATGGGGGATATGGGGATATGGGGATATGGGGATATGGGAACATGAGGATATGGGGAAATGGGGATATGGCGACATGGGGACATGGGGATATGGGGATATGGGGACATGGTGACATGGGGATATGGGGATATGGGGACATGGGGATATGGGGATATGGGAACATGGGGAATATGGGGGATATGGGGACGTGAGGATATGGGGATATGGGGACATGGGGATATGGGGATATGGGGATATGGGGATATGGGGACATGGGGACATGAGGACATGGGGATATGGGGATATGGGGATATGGGGACATGGGGATATGGAGATATAGGGATATGGGGATATGGGGACATGGGGATATGGGGATATGGGGATATGGGTATATGGGGATATGGGGGATATGGGAATATGGTGATATGGGGACATGGGGATATGGGGATATGGGAACATGGGGAATATGGGGGATATGGGGACCTGAGGATATGGGGATATGGTTACATGGGGATATGGGGATATGGGGATATGGGGATATGGGTACATGGGGACATGAGGATATGGGGATATGGGGATATGGGGATATGGGGACATGGGGATATGGAGATATAGGGATATGGGAATATGGGGACATGGGGATATGGGGATATGGGGATATGGGGATATGGGGATATGGGGGATATGGGCATATGGGGACATGTGAATATTGGGATATGGGGATATGGGGATATGGGGACATGGGGACATGGGGATATGGGGATATGGCTATATGGGGATATGGGGATATTGGGGAAATGGGGATATGGGGATATGAGTATATGGGGATATGGGGACATGGGGATATGGGGATATGGGGATATGGGGATATTGGGGACATGGGGATATGGGGATATGGGGATATGTGGTTATGGGTATATGGGGATATGGGGATATGGGGATATGGGGATATGGGGACATGGGAAATGGGGATATGGGAATATGGGGATATGGGGAAATGGAGATATGGGGATATGGGGATATGGGGGATATTAGGACATGGGGGATATGGGGATATGGGGACATGGGGACATGTGGATATGGGGACATGTGGGATATGGGGATATGGGGATATGGGGATATGGGGATATGGGGACATGGGGATATGGGAATATGGTGATATGGGGACATGGGGATATGGGGATATGGGAACATGGGGAATATGGGGGATATGGGGACCTGAGGATATGGGGATATGGGGACATGGGGATATGGGGATAAGGGGATATGGGGATATGGGGACATGGGGACATGAGGATATGGGGATATGGGGATATGGGGATATGGGGACATGGGGATATGGAGATATAGGGATATGGGGATATGGGGACATGGGGATATGGGGATATGGGGATATGGGGATATGGGGATATGGGGGATATGGGCATATGGGGACATGTGAATATTGGGATATGGGGATATGGGGATATGGGGACATGGGGACATGGGGATATGGGGATATGGCTATATGGGGATATGGGGATATTGGGGAAATGGGGATATGGGGATATGGGGATATGGGGATATGGGGACATGGGTATATGGGGATATGGGGACATGGGGATATGGGGATATGGGGATATGGAGATATGGGGATATGGGGATATTGGGGACATGGGGATATGGGGATATGGGGATATGTGGTTATGGGTATATGGGGATATGTGGATATGGGGATATGGGGATATGGGGACATGGGAAATGGGGATATAGGGATATGGGGATATGGGGAAATGGAGATATGGGGATATGGGGATATGGGGGATATTAGGACATGGGGGATATGGGGATATGGGGACATGTGGACATGTGGATATGGGGACATGTGGGATATGGGGATATGGGGATATGGGGGATATGGGGATATGGGAACATGGGGATATGGGGACATGGGGACATGGGGATATGGGGATATGGGGATATGTGGATATGGGGATATGAGGATATGGTGATATGTGGATATGGGGACATGGGGACATGGGGATATGGGGATAAGGGTAAATGGGGATATGGTGATATGGGGATATTGTGACATGGGGACATGGGGATATGGGGATATGGGGATATGGGGACATGGGGGATATGGGGGATATTGGGATATGTGGATATGGGGACATGGGGACGTGGGGATATGGGGATATGGGGATATGGGGATATGGTGAAATTGGGACATGGGGACATGGGGATATGGGGATATGTATATGGGGATATGGGGATATGGGGGATATGGGGGATATGGGGACATGGGGATATGGGTACATGGGGACATGGGGGATATGGGGACATGGGGGATATGGGGACATGGGGATATGGGGATATGGGGACATGGGAATATGGGAATATGGGGATATGGGGATCTGGGGAT
Source organism: Pristiophorus japonicus (assembly GCF_044704955.1). NCBI lineage: Eukaryota > Metazoa > Chordata > Chondrichthyes > Pristiophoridae > Pristiophorus > Pristiophorus japonicus. The sequence continues at coordinate 83,646 of NW_027254771.1, forward strand.
ATGGGGATGTGGGGATATGGGGACATGAGCATATGGGGACATGGGGATATGGGGAAATGGGGATATGGGGACATGGGGATATAGGGGCACAGGGATATGGGGACATGGGGGATATGGGGGGTATGGGGATATGGGGACATGGGGATATGGAGATATGGGGATATGGGGATATGGGGATATGTGGACATGTGGGATATGGGGATATGGGGACATGGGGATATGGGGATATGGGGACATGGGGGATATGGAGCTATGGAGATATGGGGACATGGGGATATGGGGACATGGGGACATGGGGATATGGGGATATGGGGATATGGGGATATGGTGACATGGGGGATATGGGGATATGGGGATATGGGGATATGGGGACATGGGGACATGGGGATATGGGGGATATGGGGATATGGGGATATGGGGACATGGGGATATGGGGACATGGGGATATGGGGACATGGGGACATGGGGATATGGGGACATGGGGACATGGGGATATGGGGATATGGGATATGGGGACATGGGGATATGGGGATATGGGGATATGGGAATTGGGGATATGGGGAAATGGGGATCTGGGGATATGGGGACATGGGGATATGGGGACATGGGGACATGGGGATATGGGAATATGGGGATATGGGGATATGGGGATATGGGGACATGGGGACATGGGGATATGGGGATATGGGGATATGGGGATATGGGGACATGGGGACATGGGGACATGGGGATATGGGGATATGGGTACATGGGGACATGGGGACATGGGGGATATGGGCATATGGCGACATGGGGACATGGGGATTTTGGGATATGGGGATATGGGGATAAGGGGATATGGGGATATGGGGATATGAGGATATGGGGATATGGGGACATGGGGATATGGGAATATGGTGATATGGGGACATGGGGATATGGGGATATGGGAACATGGGGAATATGGGGGATATGGGGACCTGAGGATATGGGGATATGGGGACATGGGGATATGGGGATATGGGGATATGGGGATATGGGGACATGGGGACATGAGGATATGGGGATATGGGGATATGGGGATATGGGGACATGGGGATATGGAGATATAGGGATATGGGGATATGGGGACATGGGGATATGGGGATATGGGGATATGGGGATATGGGGGATATGGGGATCTGGGGACATGTGAATATTGGGATATGGGGACATGGGGATATGGGGATATGGGTATATGGGGATATGGGGATATTGGGGAAATGGGGATATGGGGATATGGGGATATGGGGATATGGGGACATGGGGATATGGGGATATGGGGATATGGGGATATTGGGGACACGGGGATATGGGGATATGGGGATATGTGGTTATGGGTATATGGGGATATGGGGATATGGGGATATGGGGATATGGGGACATGGGAAATGGGGATATGGGGATATGGGGATATGGGGAAATGGAGATATGGGGATTATGGGGATATGGGGGATATTAGGACATGGGGGATATGGGGATATGGGGACATGGGGACATGTGGATATGGGGACATATGGGATATGGGGATATGGGGATATGGGGGATATGGGGATATGGTAACATGGGGATATGGGGACATGGGGACATGGGGATATGGGGATATGGGGATATGTGGATATGGGGATATGAGGATATGGTGATATGTGGATATGGGGACATGGGGACATGGGGATATGGGGATAAGGGGAAATGGGGATATGGGGATATGAGGATATGGTGATATGGGGATATTGTGACATGGAACATGGGGATATGGGGATATGGGGATATGGGGATATGGTGAAATGGGGACATGAGGACATGGGGATATGGGGATATGTATATGGGGATATGGGGATATGGGGGATATGGGGGATATGGGGACATGGGGATATGGGTACATGGGGACATGGGGGATATGGGGACATGGGGGATATGGGGACATGGGGATATGGGGATATGGGGACATGGGAATATGGGGATATGGGGATATGGGGATATGGGGATGTGGGGATATGGGGTCATGAGCATATGGGGACATGGGGATATGGGGAAATGGGGATATGGGGACATGGGGATATGGGGGCACAGGGATATGGGGACATGGGGGATATGGGGGGTATGGGGATATGGGGACATGGGGATATGGAGATATGGGGATATGGGGATATGGGGATATGTGGACATGTGGGATATGGGGATATGGGGACATGCGGATATGGGGATATGGGGACATGGGGGATATGGAGATATGGAGATATGGGGACATCGGGATATGGGGACATGGGGACATGGTGATATGGCGATATGGGGATATGGGGATATGGTGACATGGGGGATATGGGGATATGGGGATATGGGAGATATGGGGATATGGTAACATGGGGATATGGGGACATGGGGACATGGGGATATGGGGATATGGGGATATGTGGATATGGGGATATGAGGATATGGTGATATGTGGATATGGGGACATGGGGACATGGGGATATGGGGATAAGGGGAAATGGGGATATGGGGATATGAGGATATGGTGATATGGGGATATTGTGACATGGGACATGGGGATATGGGGATATGGGGATATGGGGATATGGTGAAATGGGGACATGAGGACATGGGGATATGGGGATATGTATATGGGGATATGGGGATATGGGGGATATGGGGGATATGGGGACATGGGGATATGGGTACATGGGGACATGGGGGATATGGGGACATGGGGGATATGGGGACATGGGGATATGGGGATATGGGGACATGGGAATATGGGGATATGGGGATATGGGGATATGGGGATGTGGGGATATGGGGACATGAGCATATGGGGACATGGGGATATGGGGAAATGGGGATATGGGGACATGGGGATATGGGGGCACAGGGATATGGGGACATGGGGGATATGGGGGGTATGGGGATATGGGGACATGGGGATATGGAGATATGGGGATATGGGGATATGGGGATATGTGGACATGTGGGATATGGGGATATGGGGACATGCGGATATGGGGATATGGGGACATGGGGGATATGGAGATATGGAGATATGGGGACATCGGGATATGGGGACATGGGGACATGGTGATATGGCGATATGGGGATATGGGGATATGGTGACATGGGGGATATGGGGATATGGGGATACGGGGACATGGGGACATGGGGATATGGGGGATATGGGGATATGGGGATATGGGGACATGGAGGTATGGGGACATGGGGACATGGGGTCATGGGGATATGGGGATATGGGGATATGGGGACATGGGGACATGGGGGATATGGGGATATGGATATATGGGGATATGGGGACATGGGGACATGGGGACATGGGGATATGGGGACATGGGGATATGGGGACCTGGGGACATGGGGTCATGGGGATATGGGGATATGGGGATATGGGGACATTGGGACCTGGGAATATGGGGATATGGGGATATGGGGACATGGGGATATGGGGATATGGGGAAATGGAGATATGGAGATATGGGGATATGGGGATATGGGGACATGGGGATATGGGGATATGGGGGATATGGGGATAGGGGGATATGGGGATATGGGAACATGAGGATATGGGGATATGGGGATATGGCGACATGGGGACATGGGGATATGGGGATATGGGGACATGGTGACATGGGGATATGGGGATATGGGGATATGGGAGATATGGGGATATGGGGATATGGGGATATGGGGGATATGGTGATATGGGGATATGGGGACATGGGGATATGGGGATATGTTGATATGGGGACATGGGGATATGGGTATATGGAGACAAGTGGATATGGGGATATGGGGATATGGGGACATGGGGATATGGGTATATGGAGACAAGGGGATATGGGGATATGGGGATATGGGGGATATGGGTATATGGGGATATGGGGATATGGGGACATGGGGAATATGGGTATATGGGGATATGGGGATATGGGGACATGGGTATATGGGGGATATGGGGATACGGGGACATGGGAATATGGGGATATGGGGACATGGGGGATATGGGGATAAGGGATTATGGGGACATGGGTATATGGGGACATGCGGATATGGGAATATGTGGATATGGGGATATGGGAACATGGGGATATGGGGATATGGGGATATGGGGATATGGGTATATGGGGACATGGGGATATGGGGATACAGGGACATGGGGATGTGGGGATATGGGGACTTGAGAATATGGGAACATGGGGATATGGGGAAATGGGGATATGGGGACACGGGGATATGGGGACACGGCGGCACAGCGATATGGGGACATGGGGGATATGGGGGATATTGGGATATGGGGATATTGGGGACATGGGGATATGGGGATATGGATATATGGGGATATGGGGATATGGGGATATGGGGACATGGGGACATGGGGCCATGGGGATATGGGGACATGGGGATATGGGGATATGTGGACATGGGGAATGGGGATATGGGGATATGGGGACATTGGGACCTGGGGATATGCGGATATGGGGATATGGGGATATGGGGACATGGGGATATGGGGATATGGCGACATTGGAATATGGTGATATGTGGATATGGGGACATGAGGACATAGGGATATGGGGATATGGGGGATATGGGGATATGGGGATATGGGGACATGGGGAAATGGGGATATGTGGATATGGGGACATGGGGATATGGGGATATGGGGACATGGTGACATGGGGATATGGGGACATGGGGACATGGGGATATGGGGATATTGGGACATGGGGATATGGGGACATGGGGATATGGGGATATGGGTATAAGGGGATATGGGGGATATGGGGATATGGGGTCATGTGGACACGGGGACATGGGCATATGGAGATATGGGGATATAAGGATATGGGGACATGGGGACATTGGGACATGGGGATATGGGGATATGGGGATATGGGGACATGGGGACATGGGGGATATGGGCATATGGCGACATGGGGACATGGGGATTTTGGGATATGGGGATATGGGGATAAGGGGATATGGGAAGATGGGGATATGGGGATATGGGGATATGGGGATATGGGGACATGGGGTTATGGGAATATGGTGATATCGGGACATGGGGATATGGGGATATGGGGTTATGGGGATATGGGGACATGGGGATATGGGGATATGGGGATATGGGGACATGGGGATATGGGGATATGGGGACATGGGAACATGGGGATATGGGGATATGGGGACATGGGGATATGGGGGATATGGGGACATGGGGATATGGGGATATGGGGATCTGGGTACATGGGGATATGTGGATATGGGGATATGGGGAAATGGTGAAATGGGGACATGGGGACATCGGGATATGGGGATATGTATATGGGGATATGGGGATATGGGGGATATGGGGGATATGGGGACATGGGGATATGGGTACATGGGGACATGGGGGACATGGGGACATGGGGGACATGGGGATATGGGAATATGGGGATATGGGGATATGGGGATATGGGGACATGGGGACATGGGGATATGGGGATATGGGGATATGGGGATATGGGGACATGGGGACATGGGGACATGGGGACATGGGGATATGGGGATATGGTGATATGGGTACATGGGGATATAGGGACATGGGGATATGGGGATATGGGGATATGGAGATATGGGGATATGGGGATATTGGGGACATGGGGATATGGGGATATGGGGATATGTGGTTATGGGTATATGGGGATATGGGGATATGGGGATATGGGGATATGGGGACATGGGAAATGGGGATATAGGGATATGGGGATATGGGGAAATGGAGATATGGGGATATGGGGATATGGGGGATATTAGGACATGGGGGATATGGGGATATGGGGACATGTGGACATGTGGATATGGGGACATGTGGGATATGGGGATATGGGGATATGGGGGATATGGGGATATGGGAACATGGGGATATGAGGACATGGGGACATGGGGATATGGGGATATGGGGATATGTGGATATGGGGATATGAGGATATGGTGATATGTGGATATGGGGACATGGGGACATGGGGATATGGGGATAAGGGTAAATGGGGATATGGTGATATGGGGATATTGTGACATGGGGACATGGGGATATGGGGATATGGGGATATGGGGACATGGGGGATATGGGGGATATTGGGACATGTGGATATGGGGACATGGGGACGTGGGGATATGGGGATATGGGGATATGGGGATATGGTGAAATTGGGACATGGGGACATGGGGATATGGGGATATGTATATGGGGATATGGGGATATGGGGGATATGGGGGATATGGGGACATGGGGATATGGGTACATGGGGACATGGGGGATATGGGGACATGGGGGATATGGGGACATGGGGATATGGGGATATGGGGACATGGGAATATGGGGATATGGGGATCTGGGGATATGGGGATGTGGGGATATGGGGACATGAGCATATGGGGACATGGGGATATGGGGAAATGGGGATATGGGGACATGGGGATATGGGGGCACAGGGATATGGGGACATGGGGGATATGGGGGGTATGGGGATATGGGGACATGGGGATATGGAGATATGGGGATATGGGGATATGGGGATATGTGGACATGTGGGATATGGGGATATGGGGACATGGGGATATGGGGATATGGGGACATGGGGGATATGGAGCTATGGAGATATGGGGACATGGGGATATGGGGACATGGGGACATGGGGATATGGGGATATGGGGATATGGGGATATGGTGACATGGGGGATATGGGGATATGGGGATATGGGGATATGGGGACATGGGGACATGGGGATATGGGGGATATGGTGATATGGGGATATGGGGACATGGGGATATGGGGACATGGGGATATGGGGACATGGGGACATGGGGATATGGGGACATGGGGATATGGGGACATGGGGACATGGGGATATGGGGACATGGGGACATGGGGATATGGGGATATGGGATATGGGGACATGGGGATATGGGGATATGGGGATATGGGAATTGGGGATATGGGGAAATGGGGATCTGGGGATATGGGGACATGGGGACATGGGGACATGGGGACATGGGGATATGGGAATATGGGGATATGGGGATATGGGGATATGGGGACATGGGGACATGGGGATATGGGGATATGGGGATATGGGGATATGGGGACATGGGGACATGGGGACATGGGGATATGGGGATATGGGGATATGGGTACATGGGGACATGGGGACATGGGGGATATGGGCATATGGCGACATGGGGACATGGGGATTTTGGGATATGGGGATATGGGGATAAGGGGATATGGGGATATGGGGATATGAGGATATGGGGATATGGGGACATGGGGATATGGGAATATGGTGATATGGGGACATGGGGATATGGGGATATGGGAACATGGGGAATATGGGGGATATGGGGACCTGAGGATATGGGGATATGGGGACATGGGGATATGGGGATATGGGGATATGGGGACATGGGGACATGAGGATATGGGGATATAGGGATATGGGGATATGGGGACATGGGGATATGGAGATATAGGGATATGGGGATATGGGGACATGGGGATATGGGGATATGGGGATATGGGGATATGGGGGATATGGGGATCTGGGGACATGTGAATATTGGGATATGGGGATATGGGGATATGGGGACATGGGGACATGGGGATATGGGGATATGGGGATATGGGGATATTGGGGAAATGGGGATATGGGGATATGGGGATATGGGGATATGGGGACATGGGGATATGGGGATATGGGGATATGGGGATATGGGGATATTGGGGACACGGGGATATGGGGATATGGGATATGGGGACATGGGGATATGGGGATATGGGGATATGGGAATTGGGGATATGGGGAAATGGGGATCTGGGGATATGGGGACATGGGGATATGGGGACATGGGGACATGGGGATATGGGAATATGGGGATATGGGGATATGGGGATATGGGGACATGGGGACATGGGGATATGGGGATATGGGGATATGGGGATATGGGGACATGGGGACATGGGGACATGGGGATATGGGGATATGGGGATATGGGGACATGGGGACATGGGGATATGGGGATATGGGATATGGGGACATGGGGATATGGGGATATGGGGATATGGGAATTGGGGATATGGGGAAATGGGGATATGGGGATATGTGGACATGTGGGATATGGGGATATGGGGACATGGGGATATGGGGATATGGGGACATGGGGGATATGGAGCTATGGAGATATGGGGACATGGGGATATGGGGACATGGGGACATGGGGATATGGGGATATGGGGATATGGGGATATGGTGACATGGGGGATATGGGGATATGGGGATATGGGGATATGGGGACATGGGGACATGGGGATATGGGGGATATGGGGATATGGGGATATGGGGACATGGGGATATGGGGACATGGGGATATGGGGACATGGGGACATGGGGATATGGGGACATGGGGACATGGGGATATGGGGATATGGGATATGGGGACATGGGGACATGGGGATATGGGGATATGGGAATTGGGGATATGGGGAAATGGGGATCTGGGGATATGGGGACATGGGGATATGGGGACATGGGGACATGGGGATATGGGAATATGGGGATATGGGGATATGGGGATATGGGGACATGGGGACATGGGGATATGGGGATATGGGGATATGGGGATATGGGGACATGGGGACATGGGGACATGGGGATATGGGGATATGGGGATATGGGTACATGGGGACATGGGGACATGGGGGATATGGGCATATGGCGACATGGGGACATGGGGATTTTGGGATATGGGGATATGGGGATAAGGGGATATGGGGATATGGGGATATGAGGATATGGGGATATGGGGACATGGGGATATGGGAATATGGTGATATGGGGACATGGGGATATGGGGATATGGGAACATGGGGAATATGGGGGATATGGGGACCTGAGGATATGGGGATATGGGGACATGGGGATATGGGGATATGGGGATATGGGGACATGGGGACATGAGGATATGGGGATAAGGGGATATGGGGATATGGGGACATGGGGATATGGAGATATAGGGATATGGGGATATGGGGACATGGGGATATGGGGATATGGGGATATGGGGATATGGGTGATATGGGGATCTGGGGACATGTGAATATTGGGATATGGGGATATGGGGATATGGGGACATGGGGACATGGGGATATGGGGATATGGGTATATGGGGATATGGGGATATTGGGGAAATGGGGATATGGGGATATGGGGATATGGGGATATGGGGACATGGGGATATGGGGATATGGGGATATGGGGATATGGGGAAATGGAGATATGGGGATTATGGGGATATGGGGGATATTAGGACATGGGGGATATGGGGATATGGGGACATGGGGACATGTGGATATGGGGACATATGGGATATGGGGATATGGGGATATGGGGGATATGGGGATATGGTAACATGGGGATATGGGGACATGGGGACATGGGGATATGCGGATATGGGGATATGTGGATATGGGGATATGAGGATATGGTGATATGTGGATATGGGGACATGGGGACATGGGGATATGGGGATAAGGGGAAATGGGGATATGGGGATATGAGGATATGGTGATATGGGGATATTGTGACATGGGACATGGGGATATGGGGATATGGGGATATGGGGATATGGTGAAATGGGGACATGAGGACATGGGGATATGGGGATATGGGGACATGGGGATATGGGGGATATGGGGACATGGGGATATGGGGATATGGGGATCTGGGTACATGGGGATATGTGGATATGGGGATATGGGGAAATGGTGAAATGGGGACATGGGGACATCGGGATATGGGGATATGTATATGGGGATATGGGGATATGGGGGATATGGGGGATATGGGGACATGGGGATATGGGTACATGGGGACATGGGGGACATGGGGACATGGGGGACATGGGGATATGGGAATATGGGGATATGGGGATATGGGGATATGGGGACATGGGGACATGGGGATATGGGGATATGGGGATATGGGGATATGGGGACATGGGGACATGGGGACATGGGGACATGGGGATATGGGGATATGGTGATATGGGTACATGGGGATATAGGGACATGGGGATATGGGGATATGGGGATATGGAGATATGGGGATATGGGGATATTGGGGACATGGGGATATGGGGATATGGGGATATGTGGTTATGGGTATATGGGGATATGTGGATATGGGGATATGGGGATATGGGGACATGGGAAATGGGGATATAGGGATATGGGGATATGGGGAAATGGAGATATGGGGATATGGGGATATGGGGGATATTAGGACATGGGGGATATGGGGATATGGGGACATGTGGACATGTGGATATGGGGACATGTGGGATATGGGGATATGGGGATATGGGGGATATGGGGATATGGGAACATGGGGATATGGGGACATGGGGACATGGGGATATGGGGATATGGGGATATGTGGATATGGGGATATGAGGATATGGTGATATGTGGATATGGGGACATGGGGACATGGGGATATGGGGATAAGGGTAAATGGGGATATGGTGATATGGGGATATTGTGACATGGGGACATGGGGATATGGGGATATGGGGATATGGGGACATGGGGGATATGGGGGATATTGGGACATGTGGATATGGGGACATGGGGACGTGGGGATATGGGGATATGGGGATATGGGGATATGGTGAAATTGGGACATGGGGACATGGGGATATGGGGATATGTATATGGGGATATGGGGATATAGGGGATATGGGGGATATGGGGACATGGGGATATGGGTACATGGGGACATGGGGGATATGGGGACATGGGGGATATGGGGACATGGGGATATGGGGATATGGGGACATGGGAATATGGGGATATGGGGATCTGGGGATATGGGGATGTGGGGATATGGGGACATGAGCATATGGGGACATGGGGATATGGGGAAATGGGGATATGGGGACATGGGGATATGGGGGCACAGGGATATGGGGACATGGGGGATATGGGGGGTATGGGGATATGGGGACATGGGGATATGGAGATATGGGGATATGGGGATATGGGGATATGTGGACATGTGGGATATGGGGATATGGGGACATGGGGATATGGGGATATGGGGACATGGGGGATATGGAGCTATGGAGATATGGGGACATGGGGATATGGGGACATGGGGACATGGGGATATGGGGATATGGGGATATGGGGATATGGTGACATGGGGGATATGGGGATATGGGGATATGGGGATATGGGGACATGGGGACATGGGGATATGGGGGATATGGGGATATGGGGATATGGGGACATGGGGATATGGGGACATGGGGATATGGGGACATGGGGACATGGGGATATGGGGACATGGGGATATGGGGACATGGGGACATGGGGATATGGGGACATGGGGACATGGGGATATGGGGATATGGGATATGGGGACATGGGGATATGGGGATATGGGGATATGGGAATTGGGGATATGGGGAAATGGGGATCTGGGGATATGGGGACATGGGGATATGGGGACATGGGGACATGGGGATATGGGAATATGGGGATATGGGGATATGGGGATATGGGGACATGGGGACATGGGGATATGGGGATATGGGGATATGGGGACATGGGGACATGGGGACATGGGGATATGGGGATATGGGGATATGGGTACATGGGGACATGGGGACATGTGGGATATGGGCATATGGCGACATGGGGACATGGGGATTTTGGGATATGGGGATATGGGGATAAGGGGATATGGGGATATGGGGATATGAGGATATGGGGATATGGGGACATGGGGATATGGGAATATGGTGATATGGGGACATGGGGATATGGGGATATGGGAACATGGGGAATATGGGGGATATGGGGACCTGAGGATATGGGGATATGGGGACATGGGGATATGGGGATATGGGGATATGGGGACATGGGGACATGAGGATATGGGGATATGGGGATATGGGGATATGGGGACATGGGGATATGGAGATATAGGGATATGGGGATATGGGGACATGGGGATATGGGGATATGGGGATATGGGGATATGGGGGATATGGGGATCTGGGGACATGTGAATATTGGGATATGGGGATATGGGGATATGGGGACATGGGGACATGGGGATATGGGGATATGGGTATATGGGGATATGGGGATATTGGGGAAATGGGGATATGGGGATATGGGGATATGGGGATATGGGGACATGGGGATATGGGGATATGGGGATATGGGGATATGGGGATATTGGGGACACGGGGATATGGGGATATGGGATATGGGGACATGGGGATATGGGGATATGGGGATATGGGAATTGGGGATATGGGGAAATGGGGATCTGGGGATATGGGGACATGGGGATATGGGGACATGGGGACATGGGGATATGGGAATAAGGGGATATGGGGATATGGGGATATGGGGACATGGGGACATGGGGATATGGGGTTATGGGGATATGGGGATATGGGGACATGGGGACATGGGGACATGGGGATATGGGGATATGGGGATATGGGGACATGGGGACATGGGGATATGGGGGATATGGGGATATGGGGATATGGGGACATGGGGATATGGGGACATGGGGATATGGGACATGGGGACATGGGGATATGGGGACATGGGGACATGGGGATATGGGGATATGGGATATGGGGACATGGGGATATGGGGATATGGGGATATGGGAATTGGGGATATGGGGAAATGGGGATATGGGGATATGTGGACATGTGGGATATGGGGATATGGGGACATGGGGATATGGGGATATGGGGACATGGGGGATATGGAGCTATGGAGATATGGGGACATGGGGATATGGGGACATGGGGACATGGGGATATGGGGATATGGGGATATGGGGATATGGTGACATGGGGGATATGGGGATATGGGGATATGGGGATATGGGGACATGGGGACATGGGGATATGGGGGATATGGGGATATGGGGATATGGGGACATGGGGATATGGGGACATGGGGATATGGGGACATGGGGACATGGGGATATGGGGACATGGGGACATGGGGATATGGGGATATGGGATATGGGGACATGGGGATATGGGGATATGGGGATATGGGAATTGGGGATATGGGGAAATGGGGATCTGGGGATATGGGGACATGGGGATATGGGGACATGGGGACATGGGGATATGGGAATATGGGGATATGGGGATATGGGGATATGGGGACATGGGGACATGGGGATATGGGGATATGGGGATATGGGGATATGGGGACATGGGGACATGGGGACATGGGGATATGGGGATATGGGGATATGGGTACATGGGGACATGGGGACATGGGGGATATGGGCATATGGCGACATGGGGACATGGGGATTTTGGGATATGGGGATATGGGGATAAGGGGATATGGGGATATGGGGATATGAGGATATGGGGATATGGGGACATGGGGATATGGGAATATGGTGATATGGGGACATGGGGATATGGGGATATGGGAACATGGGGAATATGGGGGATATGGGGACCTGAGGATATGGGGATATGGGGACATGGGGATATGGGGATATGTGGATATGGGGACATGGGGACATGAGGATATGGGGATATGGGGATATGGGGATATGGGGACATGGGGATATGGAGATATAGGGATATGGGGATATGGGGACATGGGGATATGGGGATATGGGGATATGGGGATATGGGGGATATGGGGATCTGGGGACATGTGAATATTGGGATATGGGGATATGGGGACATGGGGACATGGGGATATGGGGATATGGGTATATGGGGATATGGGGATATTGGGGAAATGGGGATATGGGGATATGGGGATATGGGGATATGGGGACATGGGGATATGGGGATATGGGGATATGGGGATATGGGGATATTGGGGACACGGGGATATGGGGATATGGGGATATGTGGTTATGGGTATATGGGGATATGGGGATATGGGGATATGGGGATATGGGGACATGGGAAATGGGGATATGGGGATATGGGGATATGGGGAAATGGAGATATGGGGATTATGGGGATATGGGGGATATTAGGACATGGGGGATATGCGGATATGGGGACATGGGGACATGTGGATATGGGGACATATGGGATATGGGGATATGGGGATATGGGGGATATGGGGATATGGTAACATGGGGATATGGGGACATGGGGACATGGGGATATGGGGATATGGGGATATGTGGATATGGGGATATGAGGATATGGTGATATGTGGATATGGGGACATGGGGACATGGGGATATGGGGATAAGGGGAAATGGGGATATGGGGATATGAGGATATGGTGATATGGGGATATTGTGACATGGGACATGGGGATATGGGGATATGGGGATATGGGGATATGGTGAAATGGGGACATGAGGACATGGGGATATGGGGATATGTATATGGGGATATGGGGATATGGGGGATATGGGGGATATGGGGACATGGGGATATGGGTACATGGGGACATGGGGGATATGGGGACATGGGGCATATGGGGACATGGGGATATGGGGATATGGGGACATGGGAATATGGGGATATGGGGATATGGGGATATGGGGATGTGGGGATATGGGGACATGAGCATATGGGGACATGGGGATATGGGGAAATGGGGATATGGGGACATGGGGATATGGGGGCACAGGGATATGGGGACATGGGGGATATGGGGGGTATGGGGATATGGGGACATGGGGATATGGAGATATGGGGATATGGGGATATGGGGATATGTGGACATGTGGGATATGGGGATATGGGGACATGCGGATATGGGGATATGGGGACATGGGGGATATGGAGATAAGGAGATATGGGGACATCGGGATATGGGGACATGGGGACATGGTGATATGGCGATATGGGGATATGGGGATATGGTGACATGGGGGATATGGGGATATGGGGATATGGGAGATATGGGGATATGGTAACATGGGGATATGGGGACATGGGGACATGGGGATATGGGGATATGGGGATATGTGGATATGGGGATATGAGGATATGGTGATATGTGGATCTGGGGACATGGGGACATGGGGATATGGGGATAAGGGGAAATGGGGATATGGGGATATGAGGATATGGTGATATGGGGATATTGTGACATGGGACATGGGGATATGGGGATATGGGGATATGGGGATATGGTGAAATGGGGACATGAGGACATGGGGATATGGGGATATGTATATGGGGATATGGGGATATGGGGGATATGGGGGATATGGGGACATGGGGATATGGGTACATGGGGACATGGGGGATATGGGGACATGGGGGATATGGGGACATGGGGATATGGGGATATGGGGACATGGGAATATGGGGATATGGGGATATGGGGATATGGGGATGTGGGGATATGGGGACATGAGCATATGGGGACATGGGGATATGGGGAAATGGGGATATGGGGACATGGGGATATGGGGGCACAGGGATATGGGGACATGGGGGATATGGGGGGTATGGGGATATGGGGACATGGGGATATGGAGATATGGGGATATGGGGATATGGGGATATGTGGACATGTGGGATATGGGGATATGGGGACATGCGGATATGGGGATATGGGGACATGGGGGATATGGAGATATGGAGATATGGGGACATCGGGATATGGGGACATGGGGACATGGTGATATGGCGATATGGGGATATGGGGATATGGTGACATGGGGGATATGGGGATATGGGGATATGGGGATACGGGGACATGGGGACATGGGGATATGGGGGATATGGGGATATGGGGATATGGGGACATGGAGGTATGGGGACATGGGGACATGGGGTCATGGGGATATGGGGATATGGGGATATGGGGACATGGGGACATGGGGGATATGGGGATATGGATATATGGGGATATGGGGATATGGGGACATGGGGACATGGGGACATGGGGATATGGGGACATGGGGATATGGGGACCTGGGGACATGGGGTCATGGGGATATGGGGATATGGGGATATGGGGACATTGGGACCTGGGGATATGGGGATATGGGGATATGGGGACAAATGGGATATGGGGATATGGGGAAATGGAGATATGGAGATATGGGGATATGGGGATATGGGGACATGGGGATATGGGGATATGGGGGATATGGGGATATGGGGATATGGGGATATGGGAACATGAGGATATGGGGATATGGGGATATGGCGACATGGGGACATGGGGATATGGGGATATGGGGACATGGTGACATGGGGATATGGGGATATGGGGATATGGGAGATATGGGGATATGGGGATATGGGGATATGGGGGATATGGTGATATGGGGATATGGGGACATGGGGATATGGGGATATGGTGATATGGGGACATGGGGATATGGGTATATGGAGACAAGGGGATATGGGGATATGGGGATATGGGGACATGGGGATATGGGTATATGGAGACAAGGGGATATGGGGATATGGGGATATGGGGGATATGGGTATATGGGGATATGGGGATATGGGGACATGGGGAATATGGGTATATGGGGATATGGGGATATGGGAACATGGGGATATGAGGATATGGGGATATGGGGATATGGGTATATGGGGACATGGGGATATGGGGATACGGGGACATGGGGATGTGGGGATATGGGGACTTGAGAATATGGGAACATGGGGATATGGGGAAATGGGGATATGGGGACATGCGGATATGGGGACACGGCGGCACAGCGATATGGGGACATGGGGGATATGGGGGATATTGGGATATGGGGATATTGGGGACATGGGGATATGGGGATATGGATATATGGGGATATGGGGATATGGGGATATGGGGACATGGGGACATGGGGCCATGGGGATATGGGGACATGGGGATATGGGGATATGTGGACATGGGGAATGGGGATATGGGGATATGGGGACATTGGGACCTGGGGATATGCGGATATGGGGATATGGGGATATGGGGACATGGGGATATGGGGATATGGCGACATTGGAATATGGTGATATGTGGATATGGGGACATGAGGACATAGGGATATGGGGATATGGGGGATATGGGGATATGGGGATATGGGGATATGGGGACATGGGGATATGGGGATATGTGGATATGGGGACATGGGGATATGGGGATATGGGGACATGGTGACATGGGGATATGGGGACATGGGGACATGGGGATATGGGGATATTGGGACATGGGGATATGGGGACATGGGGATATGGGGATATGGGTATAAGGGGATATGGGGGATATGGGGATATGGGGACATGTGGACACGGGGACATGGGCATATGGAGATATGGGGATATAAGGATATGGGGACATGGGGACATTGGGACATGGGGATATGGGGATATGGGGATATGGGGACATGGGGACATGGGGGATATGGGCATATGGCGACATGGGGACATGGGGATTTTGGGATATGGGGATATGGGGATAAGGGGATATGGGAAGATGGGGATATGGGGATATGGGGATATGGGGATATGGGGACATGGGGTTATGGGAATATGGTGATATCGGGACATGGGGATATGGGGATATGGGGTTATGGGGATATGGGGACATGGGGATATGGGGATATGGGGATATGGGGACATGGGAATATGGGGATATGGGGACATGGGAACATGGGGATATGGCGATATGGGGACATGGGGATATGGGGGATATGGGGACATGGGGATATGGGGATATGGGGATCTGGGTACATGGGGATATGTGGATATGGGGATATGGGGAAATGGTGAAATGGGGACATGGGGACATGGGGACATCGGGATATGGGGATATGTATATGGGGATATGGGGATATGGGGGATATGGGGGATATGGGGACATGGGGATATGGGTACATGGGGACATGGGGGACATGGGGACATGGGGGACATGGGGATATGGGAATATGGGGATAT
Source organism: Pristiophorus japonicus (assembly GCF_044704955.1). NCBI lineage: Eukaryota > Metazoa > Chordata > Chondrichthyes > Pristiophoridae > Pristiophorus > Pristiophorus japonicus. The sequence goes on from NW_027254771.1 coordinate 101,647, forward strand.
GGGGATATGGGGATATGGGGATATGGGGACATGGGGATATGGGGATATGGGGATATGGGGATATGGGGACATGGGGACATGGAGACATGGGGACATGGGGATATGGGGATATGGTGATATGGGTACATGGGGACATGGGGACATGGGGGATATGGGCATATGGCGACATGGGGACATGGGGATTTTGGGATATGGGGATATGGGGATAAGGGGATATGGGGATATGGGGATATGAGGATATGGGGATATGGGGACATGGGGATATGGGAATATGGTGATATGGGGACATGGGGATATGGGGATATGGGAACATGGGGAATATGGGGGATATGGGGACCTGAGGATATGGGGATATGGGGACATGGGGATATGGGGATATGGGGATATGGGGATATGGGGACATGGAGACATGAGGATATGGGGATATGGGGATATGGGGATATGGGGACATGGGGATATGGAGATATAGGGATATGGGGATATGGGGACATGGGGATATGGGGATATGGGGATATGGGGATATGGGGATATGGGGGATATGGGAATATGGTGATATGGGGACATGGGGATATGGGGATATGGGAACATGGGGAATATGGGGGATATGGGGACCTGAGGATATGGGGATATGGTTACATGGGGATATGGGGATATGGGGATATGGGGATATGGGTACATGGGGACATGAGGATATGGGGATATGGGGATATGGGGATATGGGGACATGGGGATATGGAGATATAGGGATATGGGAATATGGGGACATGGGGATATGGGGATATGGGGATATGGGGATATGGGGATATGGGGGATATGGGCATATGGGGACATGTGAATATTGGGATATGGGGATATGGGGATATGGGGACATGGGGACATGGGGATATGGGGATATGGCTATATGGGGATATGGGGATATTGGGGAATTGGGGATATGGGGATATGAGTATATGGGGATATGGGGACATGGGGATATGGGGATATGGGGATATGGGGATATGGGGATATTGGGGACATGGGGATATGGGGATATGGGGATATGTGGTTATGGGTATATGGGGATATGGGGATATGGGGATATGGGGATATGGGGACATGGGAAATGGGGATATGGGAATATGGGGATATGGGGAAATGGAGATATGGGGATATGGGGATATGGGGGATATTAGGACATGGGGGATATGGGGATATGGGGACATGGGGACATGTGGATATGGGGACATGTGGGATATGGGGATATGGGGATATGGGGATATGGGGATATGGGGACATGGGGATATGGGAATATGGTGATATGGGGACATGGGGATATGGGGATATGGGAACATGGGGAATATGAGGGATATGGGGACCTGAGGATATGGGGATATGGGGACATGGGGATATGGGGATATGGGGATATCGGGATATGGGGACATGGGGACATGAGGATATGGGGATATGGGGATATGGGGATATGGGGACATGGGGATATGGAGATATAGGGATATGGGGATATGGGGACATGGGGATATGGGGATATGGGGATATGGGGATATGGGGATATGGGGGATATGGGCGTATGGGGACATGTGAATATTGGGATATGGGGATATGGGGATATGGGGACATGGGGACATGGGGATATGGGGATATGGCTATATGGGGATATGGGGATATTGGGGAAATGGGGATATGGGGATATGGGGATATGGGGATATGGGGACATGGGTATATGGGGATATGGGGACATGGGGATATGGGGATATGGAGATATGGGGATATGGGGATATTGGGGACATGGGGATATGGGGATATGGGGATATGTGGTTATGGGTATATGGGGATATGGGGATATGGGGGATATGGGCATATGGGGACATGCGAATATTGGGATATGGGGATATGGGGATATGGGGACATGGGGACATGGGGATATGGGGATATGGCTATATGGGGATATGGGGATATTGGGGAAATGGGGATATGGGGATATGGGGATATGGGGATATGGGGACATGGGTATATGGGGATATGGGGACATGGGGATATGGGGATATGGAGATATGGGGATATGGGGATATTGAGGACATGGGGATATGGGGATATGGGGATATGTGGTTATGGGTATATGGGGATATGGGGATATGGGGATATGGTGATATGGGGATATTGTGACATGGGGACATGGGGATATGGGGATATGGCGATATGGGGACATGGGGGATATGGGGGATATTGGGACATGTGGATATGGGGACATGGGGACGTGGGGATATGGGGATATGGGGATATGGGGATATGGGGATATGGTGAAATTGGGACATGGGGACATGGGGATATGGGGATATGTATATGGGAATATGGGGATATGGGGGATATGGGGGATATGGGGACATGGGGATATGGGTATATGGGGACATGGGGGATATGGGGACATGGGGGATATGGGGACATGGGGATATGGGGATATGGGGACATGGGAATATGGGGATATGGGGATCTGGGGATATGGGGATGTGGGGATATGGGGACATGAGCATATGGGGACATGGGGATATGGGGAAATGGGGATATGGGGACATGGGGATATGGGGGCACAGGGATATGGGGACATGGGGGATATGGGGGGTATGGGGATATGGGGACATGGGGATATGGAGATATGGGGATATGGGGATATGGGGATATGTGGACATGTGGGATATGGGGATATGGGGACATGGGGATATGGGGATATGGGGACATGGGGGATATGGAGCTATGGAGATATGGGGACATGGGGATATGGGGACATGGGGACATGGGGATATGGGGATATGGGGATATGGGGATATGGTGACATGGGGGATATGGGGATATGGGGATATGGGGATATGGGGACATGGGGACATGGGGACATGGGGATATGGGGACATGGGGACATGGGGATATGGGGATATGGGATATGGGGACATGGGGATATGGGGATATGGGGATATGGGAATTGGGGATATGGGGAAATGGGGATCTGGGGATATGGGGACATGGGGATATGGGGACATGGGGACATGGGGATATGGGAATATGGGGATATGGGGATATGGGGATATGGGGACATGGGGACATGGGGATATGGGGATATGGGGATATGGGGATATGGGGACATGGGGACATGGGGACATGGGGATATGGGGATATGGGGATATGGGTACATGGGGACATGGGGACATGGGGGATATGGGCATATGGCGACATGGGGACATGGGGATTTTGGGATATGGGGATATGGGGATAAGGGGATATGGGGATATGGGGATATGAGGATATGGGGATATGGGGACATGGGGATATGGGAATATGGTGATATGGGGACATGGGGATATGGGGATATGGGAACATGGGGAATATGGGGGATATGGGGACCTGAGGATATGGGGATATGGGGACATGGGGATATGGGGATATGGGGATATGGGGATATGGGGACATGGGGACATGAGGATATGGGGATATGGGGATATGGGGATATGGGGACATGGGGATATGGGGATATGGGAACATGGGGAATATGGGGGATATGGGGACATGAGGATATGGGGATATGGGGATATGGGGATATGGGGACATGGGGATATGGAGATATAGGGATATGGGGATATGGGGACATGGGGATATGGGGATATGGGGATATATGGGATATGGGGGATATGGGGATCTGGGGACATGTGAATATTGGGATATGGGGATATGGGGATATGGGGATATGGGGATATGAGGATATGGGGATATGGGGACATGGGGATATGGGAATATGGTGATATGGGGACATGGGGATATGGGGATATGGGAACATGGGGAATATGGGGGATATGGGGACCTGAGGATATGGGGATATGGGGACATGGGGATATGGGGATATGGGGATATGGGGATATGGGGACATGGGGACATGAGGATATGGGGATATGGGGATATGGGGATATGGGGACATGGGGATATGGAGATATAGGGATATGGGGATATGGGGACATGGGGATATGGGGATATGGGGATATGGGGATATGGGGGATATGGGGATCTGGGGACATGTGAATATTGGGATATGGGGATATGGGGATATGGGGACATGGGGACATGGGGATATGGGGATATGGGTATATGGGGATATGGGGATATTGGGGAAATGGGGATATGGGGATATGGGGATATGGGGATATGGGGACATGGGGATATGGGGATATGGGGATATGGGGATATGGGGATATTGGGGACACGGGGATATGGGGATATGGGGATATGTGGTTATGGGTATATGGGGATATGGGGATATGGGGATATGGGGATATGGGGACATGGGAAATGGGGATATGGGGATATGGGGATATGGGGAAATGGAGATATGGGGATTATGGGGATATGGGGGATATTAGGACATGGGGGATATGGGGATGAGGGGACATGGGGACATGTGGATATGGGGACATATGGGATATGGGGATATGGGGATATGGGGGATATGGGGATATGGTAACATGGGGATATGGGGAAATGGGGACATGGGGATATGGGGATATGGGGATATGTGGATATGGGGATATGGGGATATGGTGAAATGGGGACATGAGGACATGGGGATATGGGGATATGTATATGGGGATATGGGGATATGGGGGATATGGGGGATATGGGGACATGGGGATATGGGTACATGGGAACATGGGGGATATGGGGACATGGGGGATATGGGGACATGGGGATATGGGGATATGGGGACATGGGAATATGGGGATATGGGGATATGGGGATATGGGGATGTGGGGATATGGGGACATGAGCATATGGGGACATGGGGATATGGGGAAATGGGGATATGGGGACATGGGGATATGGGGGCACAGGGATATGGGGACATGGGGGATATGGGGGTATGGGGATATGGGGACATGGGGATATGGAGATATGGGGATATGGGGATATGGGGATATGTGGACATGTGGGATATGCGGATATGGGGACATGCGGATATGGGGATATGGGGACATGGGGGATATGGAGATATGGAGATATGGGGACATCGGGATATGGGGACATGGGGACATGGTGATATGGCGATATGGGGATATGGGGATATGGTGACATGGGGGATATGGGGATATGGGGATATGGGAGATATGGGGATATGGTAACATGGGGATATGGGGACATGGGGACATGGGGATATGGGGATATGGGGATATGTGGATATGGGGATATGAGGATATGGTGATATGTGGATATGGGGACATGGGGACATGGGGATATGGGGATAAGGGGAAATGGGGATATGGGGATATGAGGATATGGTGATATGGGGATATTGTGACATGGGACATGGGGATATGGGGATATGGGGATATGGGGATATGGTGAAATGGGGACATGAGGACATGGGGATATGGGGATATGTATATGGGGATATGGGGATATGGGGGATATGGGGGATATGGGGACATGGGGATATGGGTACATGGGGACATGGGGGATATGGGGACATGGGGATATGGGGATATGGGGACATGGGAATATGGGGATATGGGGATATGGGGATATGGGGATGTGGGGATATGGGGACATGAGCATATGGGGACATGGGGATATGGGGAAATGGGGATATGGGGACATGGGGATATGGGGGCACAGGGATATGGGGACATGGGGGATATGGGGGGTATGGGGATATGGGGACATGGGGATATGGAGATATGGGGATATGGGGATATGGGGATATGTGGACATGTGGGATATGGGGATATGGGGACATGCGGATATGGGGATATGGGGACATGGGGGATATGGAGATATGGAGATATGGGGACATCGGGATATGGGGACATGGGGACATGGTGATATGGCGATATGGGGATATGGGGATATGGTGACATGGGGGATATGGGGATATGGGGATATGGGGATACGGGGACATGGGGACATAGGGATATGGGGGATATGGGGATATGGGGATATGGGGACATGGAGGTATGGGGACATGGGGTCATGGGGATATGGGGATATGGGGATATGGGGACATGGGGACATGGGGGATATGGGGATATGGATATATGGGGATATGGGGACATGGGGACATGGGGACATGGGGATATGGGGACATGGGGATATGGGGACCTGGGGACATGGGGTCATGGGGATATGGGGATATGGGGATATGGGGACATTGGGACCTGGGGATATGGGGATATGGGGATATGGGGACATGGGGATATGGGGATATGGGGAAATGGAGATATGGAGATATGGGGATATGGGGATATGGGGACATGGGGATATGGGGATATGGGGGATATGGGGATATGGGGATATGGGGATATGGGAACATGAGGATATGGGGATATGGGGATATGGCGACATGGGGACATGGGGATATGGGGATATGGGGACATGGTGACATGGGGATATGGGGATATGGGGATATGGGAGATATGGGGATATGGGGATATGGGGATATGGGGGATATGGTGATATGGGGATATGGGGACATGGGGATATGGGGATATGGTGATATGGGGACATGGGGATATGGGTATATGGAGACAAGGGGATATGGGGATATGGGGATATGGGGACATGGGGATATGGGTATATGGAGACAAGGGGATATGGGGATATGGGGATATGGGGGATATGGGTATATGGGGATATGGGGATATGGGGACATGGGGAATATGGGTATATGGGGATATGGGGATATGGGGACATGGGTATATGGGGGATATGGGGATACGGGGACATGGGAATATGGGGATATGGGGACATGGGGGATATGGGGATAAGGGATTATGGGGACATGGGTATATGGGGACATGCGGATATGGGAATATGTGGATATGGGGATATGGGAACATGGGGATATGGGGATTATGGGGATATGGGGATATGGGTATATGGGGACATGGGGATATGGGGATACGGGGACATGGGGATGTGGGGATATGGGGACTTGAGAATATGGGAACATGGGGATATGGGGAAATGGGGATATGGGGACATGGGGATATGGGGACACGGCGGCACAGCGATATGGGGACATGGGGGATATGGGGGATATTGGGTTATGGGGATATTGGGGATATGGGGATATGGGGATATGGGGACATGGGGACATGGGGCCATGGGGATATGGGGACATGGGGATATGGGGATATGTGGACATGGGGAATGGGGATATGGGGATATGGGGACATTGGGACCTGGGGATATGCGGATATGGGGATATGGGGATATGGGGACATGGGGATATGGGGATATGGCGACATTGGAATATGGTGATATGTGGATATGGGGACATGAGGACATAGGGATATGGGGATATGGGGGATATGGGGATATGGGGATATGGGGATATGGGGACATGGGGATATGGGGATATGTGGATATGGGGACATGGGGATATGGGGATATGGGGACATGGTGACATGGGGATATGGGGACATGGGGACATGGGGATATGGGGATATTGGGACATGGGGATATGGGGACATGGGGATATGGGGATATGGGTATAAGGGGATATGGGGGATATGGGGATATGGGGACATGTGGACACGGGGACATGGGCATATGGAGATATGGGGATATAAGGATATGGGGACATGGGGACATTGGGACATGGGGATATGGGGATATGGGGATATGGGGACATGGGGACATGGGGGATATGGGCATATGGCGACATGGGGACATGGGGATTTTGGGATATGGGGATATGGGGATAAGGGGATATGGGAAGATGGGGATATGGGGATATGGGGATATGGGGATATGGGGTTATGGGAATATGGTGATATCGGGACATGGGGATATGGGGATATGGGGTTATGGGGATATGGGGACATGGGGATATGGGGATATGGGGATATGGGGACATGGGGATATGGGGATATGGGGACATGGGAACATGGGGATATGGGGATATGGGGACATGGGGATATGGGGGATATGGGGACATGGGGATATGGGGATATGGGGATCTGGGTACATGGGGATATGTGGATATGGGGATATGGGGAAATGGTGAAATGGGGACATGGGGACATCGGGATATGGGGATATGTATATGGGGATATGGGGATATGGGGGATATGGGGGATATGGGGACATGGGGATATGGGGGACATGGGGATATGGGAATATGGGGATATGGGGATATGGGGATATGGGGACATGGGGACATGGGGATATGGGGATATGGGGATATGGGGATATGGGGACATGGGGACATGGGGACATGGGGACATGGGGATATGGGGATATGGTGATATGGGTACATGGGGACATGGGGACATGGGGGATATGGGCATATGGCGACATGGGGACATGGGGATTTTGGGATATGGGGATATGGGGATAAGGGGATATGGGGATATGGGGATATGAGGATATGGGGATATGGGGACATGGGGATATGGGGATATGGTGATATGGGGACATGGGGATATGGGGATATGGGAACATGGGGAATATGGGGGTTATGGGGACCTGAGGATATGGGGATATGGGGACATGGGGATATGGGGATATGGGGATATGGGGATATGGGGACATGGGGACATGAGGATATGGGGATATGGGGATATGGGGATATGGGGACATGGGGATATGGAGATATAGGGATATGGGGATATGGGGACATGGGGATATGGGGATATGGGGATATGGGGATATGGGGGATATGGGAATATGGTGATATGGGGACATGGGGATATGGGGATATGGGAACATGGGGAATATGGGGGATATGGGGACCTGAGGATATGGGGATATGGTTACATGGGGATATGGGGATATGGGGATATGGGGATATGGGTACATGGGGACATGAGCATATGGGGATATGGGGATATGGGGATATGGGGACATGGGGATATGGAGATATAGGGATATGGGAATATGGGGACATGGGGATATGGGGATATGGGGATATGGGGATATGGGGATATGGGGGATATGGGCATATGGGGACATGTGAATATTGGGATATGGGGATATGGGGATATGGGGACATGGGGACATGGGGATATGGGGATATGGCTATATGGGGATATGGGGATATTGGGGAATTGGGGATATGGGGATATGAGTATATGGGGATATGGGGACATGGGGATATGGGGATATGGGGATATGGGGATATGGGGATATTGGGGACATGGGGATATGGGGATATGGGGATATGTGGTTATGGGTATATGGGGATATGGGGATATGGGGATATGGGGACATGGGAAATGGGGATATGGGAATATGGGGATATGGGGAAATGGAGATATGGGGATATGGGGATATGGGGGATATTAGGACATGGGGGATATGGGGATATGGGGACATGGGGACATGTGGATATGGGGACATGTGGGATGTGGGGATATGGGGATATGGGGATATGGGGATATGAGTATATGGGGATATGGGGACATGGGGATATGGGGATATGGGGATATGGGGATATGGGGATATTGGGGACATGGGGATATGGGAATATGGTGATATGGGGACATGGGGATATGGGGATATGGGAACATGGGGAATATGGGGGATATGGGGACCTGAGGATATGGGGATATGGGGACATGGGGATATGGGGATATGGGGATATGGGGATATGGGGACATGGGGACATGAGGATATGGGGATATGGGGATATGGGGATATGGGGACATGGGGATATGGAGATATAGGGATATGGGGATATGGGGACATGGGGATATGGGGATATGGGGATATGGGGATATGGGGATATGGGGGATATGGGCATATGGGGACATGTGAATATTGGGATATGGGGATATGGGGATATGGGGACATGGGGACATGGGGATATGGGGATATGGCTATATGGGGATATGGGGATATTGGGGAAATGGGGACATGGGGATATGGGGATATGGAGATATGGGGATATGGGGATATTGGGGACATGGGGATATGGGGATATGGGGATATGTGGTTATGGGTATATGGGGATATGGGGATATGGGGATATGGGGATATGGGGACATGGGAAATGGGGATATAGTGATATGGGGATATGGGGAAATGGAGATATGGGGATATGGGGATATGGGGGATATTAGGACATGGGGGATATGGGGATATGGGGACATGTGGACATGTGGATATGGGGACATGTGGGATATGGGGATATGGGGATATGGGGGATATGGGGATATGGGAACATGGGGATATGGGGACATGGGGACATGGGGATATGGGGATATGGGGATATGTGGATATGGGGATATGAGGATATGGTGATATGTGGATATGGGGACATGGGGACATGGGGATATGGGGATAAGGGTAAATGGGGATATGGTGATATGGGGATATGGAGATATGGGGATATGGGGATATGTGGTTATGGGTATATGGGGATATGGGGATATGGGGATATGGGGATATGGGGATATGGTGAAATTGGGACATGGGGACATGGGGATATGGGGATATGTATATGGGGATATGGGGATATGGGGGATATGGGGGATATGGGGACATGGGGATATGGGTACATGGGGACATGGGGGATATGGGGACATGGGGGATATGGGGACATGGGGATATGGGGATATGGGGACATGGGAATATGGGGATATGGGGATCTGGGGATATGGGGATGTGGGGATATGGGGACATGAGCATATGGGGACATGGGGATATGGGGAAATGGGGATATGGGGACATGGGGATATGGGGGCACAGGGATATGGGGACATGGGGGATATGGGGGGTATGGGGATATGGGGACATGGGGATATGGAGATATGGGGATATGGGGATATGGGGATATGTGGACATGTGGGATATGGGGATATGGGGACATGGGGATATGGGGATATGGGGACATGGGGGATATGGAGCTATGGAGATATGGGGACATGGGGATATGGGGACATGGGGACATGGGGATATGGGGATATGGGGATATGGGGATATGGTGACATGGGGGATATGGGGATATGGGGGTATGGGGATATGGGGACATGGGGACATGGGGATATGGGGGATATGGGGATATGGGGATATGGGGACATGGGGATATGGGGACATGGGGATATGGGGACATGGGGACATGGGGATATGGGGACATGGGGACATGGGGATATGGGGATATGGGATATGGGGACATGGGGATATGGGGATATGGGGATATGGGAATTGGGGATATGGGGAAATGGGGATCTGGGGATATGGGGACATGGGGATATGGGGACATGGGGACATGGGGATATGGGAATATGGGGATATGGGGATATGGGGATATGGGGATTTGGGGACATGGGGATATGGGGATATGGGGATATGGGGATATGGGGACATGGGGACATGGGGACATGGGGATATGGGGATATGGGGATATGGGTACATGGGGACATGGGGACATGGGTGATATGGGCATATGGCGACATGGGGACATGGGGATTTTGGGATATGGGGATATGGGGATAAGGGGATATGGGGATATGGGGATATGAGGATATGGGGATATGGGGACATGGGGATATGGGAATATGGTGATATGGGGACATGGGGATATGGGGATATGGGAACATGGGGAATATGGGGGATATGGGGACCTGAGGATATGGGGATATGGGGACATGGGGATATGGGGATATGGGGATATGGGGATATGGGGACATGGGGACATGAGGATATGGGGATATGGGGATATGGGGATATGGGGACATGGGGATATGGAGATATAGGGATATGGGGATATGGGGACATGGGGATATGGGGATATGGGGATATGGGGATATGGGGGATATGGGGATCTGGGGACATGTGAATATTGGGATATGGGGATATGGGGATATGGGGACATGGGGACATGGGGATATGGGGATATGGGTATATGGGGATATGGGGATATTGGGGAAATGGGGATATGGGGATATGGGGATATGGGGATATGGGGATAAGGGGAAATGGGGATATGGGGATATGAGGATATGGTGATATGGGGATATTGTGACATGGGACATGGGGATATGGGGATATGGGGATATGGGGATATGGTGAAATGGGGACATGAGGACATGGGGATATGGGGATATGTATATGGGGATATGGGGATATGGGGGATATGGGGGATATGGGGACATGGGGATATGGGTACATGGGGACATGGGGGATATGGGGACATGGGGGATATGGGGACATGGGGATATGGGGATATGGGGACATGGGAATATGGGGATATGGGGATATGGGGATATGGGGATGTGGGGATATGGGGACATGAGCATATGGGGACATGGGGATATGGGGAAATGGGGATATGGGGACATGGGGATATGGGGGCACAGGGATATAGGGACATGGGGGATATGGGGGGTATGGGGATATGGGGACATGGGGATATGGAGATATGGGGATATGGGGATATGGGGATATGTGGACATGTGGGATATGGGGATATGGGGACATGCGGATATGGGGATATGGGGACATGGGGGATATGGAGATATGGAGATATGGGGACATCGGGATATGGGGACATGGGGACATGGTGATATGGCGATATGGGGATATGGGGATATGGTGACATGGGGGATATGGGGATATGGGGATATGGGAGATATGGGGATATGGTAACATGGGGATATGGGGACATGGGGACATGGGGATATGGGGATATGGGGATATGTGGATATGGGGATATGAGGATATGGTGATATGTGGATATGGGGACATGGGGACATGGGGATATGGGGATAAGGGGAAATGGGGATATGGGGATATGAGGATATGGTGATATGGGGATATTGTGACATGGGACATGGGGATATGGGGGATATGGGGATATGGATATATGGGGATATGGGGATATGGGGACATGGGGACATGGGGACATGGGGATATGGGGACATGGGGATATGGGGACCTGGGGACATGGGGTCATGGGGATATGGGGATATGGGGATATGGGGACATTGGGACCTGGGGATATGGGGATATGGGGATATGGGGACATGGGGATATGGGGATATGGGGAAATGGAGATATGGAGATATGGGGATATGGGGATATGGGGACATGGGGATATGGGGATATGGGGGATATGGGGATATGGGGATATGGGGATATGGGAACATGAGGATATGGGGATATGGGGATATGGGGACATGGGGACATGGGGATATGGGGATATGGGGACATGGTGACATGGGGATATGGGGATATGGGGATATGGGAGATATGGGGATATGGGGATATGGGGATATGGGGGATATGGTGATATGGGGATATGGGGACATGGGGATATGGGGATATGGTGATATGGGGACATGGGGATATGGGGATATGGGGGCATGGGGACATGGCGATATGGGGATATGCGAATATGGGGACATGGGGATATGGGGATATGGGGATATGGGGACATGGGGATATGGGTATATGGAGACAAGGGGATATGGGGATATGGGGATATGGGGGATATGGGTATATGGGGATATGGGGATATGGGGACATGGGGATATGGGGATATGGGGATATGGGGACATGGGTATATGGGGGATATGGGGATACGGGGACATGGGAATATGGGGATATGGGGACATGGGGGATATGGGGATAAGGGATTATGGGGACATGGGTATATGGGGACATGCGGATATGGGAATATGTGGATATGGGGATATGGGAACATGGGGATATGGGGATATGGGGATATGGGGATATGGGTATATGGGGACATGGGGATATGGGGATATGGGGACATGGGGATGTGGGGATATGGGGACTTGAGAATATGGGAACATGGGGATATGGGGAAATGGGGATATGGGGACATGGGGATATGGGGACACGGCGGCACAGCGATATGGGGACATGGGGGATATGGGGGATATTGGGATATGGGGATATTGGGGACATGGGGATATGGGGATATGGATATATGGGGATATGGGGATATGGGGATATGGGGACATGGGGACATGGGGCCATGGGGATATGGGGACATGGGGATATGGGGATATGTGGACATGGGGAATGGGGATATGGAGATATGGGGACATTGGGACCTGGGGATATGCGGATATGGGGATATGGGGATATGGGGACATGGGGATATGGGGATATGGCGACATTGGAATATGGTGATATGTGGATATGGGGACATGAGGACATAGGGATATGGGGATATGGGGGATATGGGGATATGGGGATATGGGGATATGGGGACATGGGGATATGGGGATATGTGGATATGGCGACATGGGGATATGGTGATATGGGGACATGGTGACATGGGGATATGGGGACATGGGGACATGGGGATATGGGGATATTGGGACATGGGGATATGGGGACATGGGGATATGGGGATATGGGTATAAGGGGATATGGGGATATGGGGATATGGGGACATGTGGACACGGGGACATGGGCATATGGAGATATGGGGATATAAGGATATGGGGACATGGGGACATTGGGACATGGGGATATGGGGATATGGGGATATGGGGACATGGGGACATGGGGGATATGGGCATATGGCGACATGGGGACATGGGGATTTTGGGATATGGGGATATGGGGATAAGGGGATATGGGAAGATGGGGATATGGGGATATGGGGATATGGGGATATGGGGACATGGGGTTATGGGAATATGGTGATATCGGGACATGGGGATATGGGGATATGGGGTTATGGGGATATGGGGACATGGGGATATGGGGATATGGGGATATGGGGACATGGGGATATGGGGATATGGGGACATGGGAACATGGGGATATGGGGATATGGGGACATGGGGATATGGGGGATATGGGGACATGGGGATATGGGGATATGGGGATCTGGGTACATGGGGATATGTGGATATGGGGATATGGGGAAATGGTGAAATGGGGACATGGGGACATCGGGATATGGGGATATGTATATGGGGATATGGGGATATGGGGGATATGGGGGATATGGGGACATGGGGATATGGGTATATGGGGACATGGGGGACATGGGGACATGGGGGATATGGGGACATGGGGATATGGGGATATGGGGACATGGGAATATGGGGATATGGGGACATGCGGATATGGGGACATGGGGATGTTGGGATATGGGGACATGAGCATATGGGGACATGGGGATATGGGGAAATGGGGATATGGGGACATGGGGATATGGGGGCACAGGGATATGGGGACATGGGGGATATGGTGGGTATGGGGATATGGGGATATGTGGATATGGAGATATGGGGATATGGGGATATGGGGATATGTGGACATGTGGGATATGGGGATATGGGGACATGGGGATATGGGGATATGGGGACATGGGGTATATGGAGATATGGAGATATGGGGACATGGGAATATGGGGACATGGGGACATGGGGATAAGGGGATATGGGGATATGGGGATCTGGTGACATGGGGGATATGGGGATATGGGGATATGGGGATATGGGGACATGGGGACATGGGGATATGGGGGATATGGGGATATGGGGATATGGGGACATGGGGATATGGGGACATGGGGACATGGGGTCATGGGGATATGGGGATATGTGGATATGGGGACATTGGGACCTGGGGATATGGGGATTAGGGGATATGGGGACATGGGTATATGGGGATATGGGGATATTGGTATATGGGAATATGGGGAAATGGGGATATGGGGATATGGGTATATGGGGACATGGGGACATGGTGATATGGGGACATGGGGGATATGGAGATATGGAGATATGGGGACATGGGTATATGGGGATATGGGGGATATGGGGATATGGGGACATGGGGACATGGGGGATATGGGGATATGGATATATGGGGATATGGGGATATGGGGACATGGGGACATGGGGACATGGGGATATGGGGACATGGGGATATGGGTACCTGGGGACATGGGGTCATGGGGATATGGGGATATGGTGATATGGGGACATTGGGACCTGGGGATATGGGGATATGGGGATATGGGGACATGGGGATATGGAGATATGGGCATATGGCGACATGGGGACATGGGGATTTTGGGATATGGGGATATGGGGATAAGGGGATATGGGAAGATGGGGATATGGGGATATGGGGATATGGGGATATGGGGACATGGGGTTATGTGAATATGGTGATATCGGGACATGGGGATATGGGGATATGGGGTTATGGGGATATGGGGACATGGGGATATGGGGATATGGGGATATGGGGACATGGGGATATGGGGATATGGGGATATGGGGACATGGGGACATGGGGGATATGGGCATATGGCGACATGGGGACATGGGGATTTTGGGATATGGGGATATGGGGATAAGGGGATATGGGAAGATGGGGATATGGGGATATGGGGATATGGGGATATGGGGACATGGGGTTATGGGAATATGGTGATATCGGGACATGGGGATATGGGGATATGGGGTTATGGGGATATGGGGACATGGGGATATGGGGATATGGGGATATGGGGACATGGGGATATGGGGATATGGGGACATGGGAACATGGGGATATGGGGATATGGGGACATGGGGATATGGGGGATATGGGGACATGGGGATATGGGGATATGGGGATCTGGGTACATGGGGATATGTGGATATGGGGATATGGGGAAATGGTGAAATGGGGACATGGGGACATCGGGATATGGGGATATGTATATGGGGATATGGGGATATGGGGGATATGGGGGATATGGGGACATGGGGATATGGGTACATGGGGACATGGGGAACATGGGGGATATGGGGACATGGGGATATGGGGATATGGGGACATGGGAATATGGGGATATGGGGATATGCGGATATGGGGACATGGGGATGTTGGGATATGGGGACATGAGCATATGGGGACATGGGGATATGGGGAAATGGGGATATGGGGACATGGGGATATGGGGGCACAGGGATATGGGGACATGGGGGATATGGTGGGTATGGGGATATGGGGATATGTGGATATGGAGATATGGGGATATGGGGATATGGGGATATGTGGACATGTGGGATATGGGGATATGGGGACATGGGGATATGGGGATATGGGGACATGGGGTATATGGAGATATGGAGATATGGGGACATGGGAATATGGGGACATGGGGACATGGGGATAATGGGATATGGTGACATGGGGGATATGGGGATATGGGGATATGGGGATATGGGGACATGGGGACATGGGGATATGGGGGATATGGGGATATGGGGATATGGGGACATGGGGATATGGGGACATGGGGACATGGGGTCATGGGGATATGGGGATATGTGGATATGGGGACATTGGGACCTGGAGATATGGGGATATGGGGATATGGGGACATGGGTATATGGGGATATGGGGATATTGGTATATGGGAATATGGGGAAATGGGGATATGGGGATATGGGTATATGGGGACATGGGGACATGGTGATATGGGGACATGGGGGATATGGAGATATGGAGATATGGGGACATGGGTATATGGGGATATGGGGGATATGGGGATATGGGGACATGGGGACATGGGGACATGGGGGATATGGGGATATGGATATATGGGGATATGGGGATATGGGGACATGGGGACATGGGGACATGGGGATATGGGGACATGGGGATATGGGTACCTGGGGACATGGGGTCATGGGGATATGGGGATATGGTGATATGGGGACATTGGGACCTGGGGATATGGGGATATGGGGATATGGGGACATGGGGATATGGGGATATGGGAAAATTGAGATATGGGGATATGGGGATATGGGGACATGGGGATAAGGGGATATGGGGATATGGGGGATATGGGGATATGGGGATATGGGGATATGGGAACATGGGGATATGGGGATATGGGGATATGGGGAAATGGGGATACGGGGACATGGGGATATGGGTACACGGCGGCACAGCGATATGGGGACATGGGGATATGGGGATACGGGAATATGCGGACATGGGGATATGGGGATATGGGGATAAGGGGATATGGGGATATGGGGATATGGGGACATGTGGACATGGGGACATGGGCATATGGAGATATGGGGATATAAGGATATGGGGACATGGGGACATGGGGACATGGGGATATGGGGATATGGGGATATGGGGACATGGGGACATGGGGACATGGGGGATATGGGCATATGGCGACATGGGGACATGGGGAATTTGGGATATGGGGATATGGGGTTAAGGGGATATGGGAAGATGTGGATATGGGGATATGGGGGCATGGGGATATGGGGACATGGTGATATGGGGACATGGGGATATGGGGATTTGGGGTTATGGGGATATGGGGACATGGGGATATGGGGATATGTGGATATGGGGAAATGGGTACATGGGGGATATGGGGGATATGGGGACATGGGGACATGGGCAATATGGGGACATGGGGACATGGGGATATGGGGATATAGGGATATGGGGATATGGGTTATGGGGACATCGGGACATGAGGACATGGGGACATGGGAGATATGGGGACATGGGGACATGGGGATATGGGTATATGGGGTCATGGGGACATGGGGACATGAGGACATGGGGATATGGGGTTATGGGGATATGGGGATATGGGGATGTGGTGATATGGGGACATGGGGATAAGGGGATATGGGGACATGGGGGATATGGGGGATATGGGGATATTGGGATATGGGGATATGGGGACATGGGGATATGGGGACATGGGGACATGGGGACATGGGGGATATTGGGATATGGGGACATGGGGATATGGGGATATGGGGACATGGGGACATGGGGACATGGGGATATGGGAATATGGGGATATGGGGACATGCGGATATGGGGACATGGGGATATGGGGATATGGGGATATTTGGATATAAGGACATGGGTATATGGGGATATGGGGACATGGGGACATGGGGATATGGGGATATGGGGATATGGGGACATGGGAATATGGGGACATGGGGACATGGGGATATGGGAATATGGGGATATGGGGACATGGAGATATGGGGATATGGAGGATATGGGGATATGGGGATATGGGGATATGGTGACATGGGGATATGGGGAAATGGGGATATGGGGACATGGGGATATGGGTACACGGCGGCACAGCGATATGGGGACATGGGGATATGGGGATATGGGAATATGGGGACATGGGGATATGGGGATATGGGGATAAGGGGATATGGGGATATGGGGATATGGGGACATGTGGACATGGGGACATGGGCATATGGAGATATGGGGATATAAGGATATGGGGACATGGGGACATGGGGACATGGGGATATGGGGATATGGGGATATGGGTACATGGGGACATGGGGACATGGGGGATATGGGCATATGGCGACATGGGGACATGGGGAATTTGGGATATGGGGATATGGGGATAAGGGGATATGGGAAGATGGGGATATGGGGATATGGGGATATGGGGGCATGGGGATATGGGAATATGTTGATATGGGGACATGGGGATATGGGGATATGGGGTTATGGGGATATGGTGACATGGGGATATGGGGATATGTGGATATGGGGACATGGGGATATGGGGATATGGGGATATTGGGATATGGGGACATGGGGACATGAGGATATGGGGATATGGGGATATGGTTATGTGGGGATATGGGGATATGGTGATATGGAGACATGGGGATATGGGGAAATGGGGACATGGGGGATATGGGGGATATGGGGACATGGGGACATGGGGATATGGGGATATGGGGATATGGGGATATGGGGATATGGGGATATGGGGCTATGGGGATATGGGGATATGGGGACATGGGAAATGGGTATATGGGGATATGGGGATATGGGGACATGGGGACATGGGGACATGGGGATATGGGGACATGGGGATATGGGGACATGTGGACATGGGGAAATGGGGATATGGGGATATGGGGACATTGGGACCTGGGGATATGCGGATATGGGGATATGGGGATATGGGGACATGGGGATATGGGGATATGGCGACATTGGGAGATGGGGATATGGGGACATGGGGACATAGGGATATGGGGATATGGGGGATATGGTGATATGGGGATATGGGGATATGGGGATATGGGGACATGGGGATATGGGGATATGGGGACATGGGGATATGGGGATATGGGAATATGCGGACATGGGGATATGGGGATATGGGGATAAGGGGATATGGGGATATGGGGATATGGGGACATGTGGACATGGGGACATGGGCATATGGAGATATGGGGATATAAGGATATGGGGACATGGGGACATGTGGACATGGGGATATGGGGATATGGGGATATGGGGACATGGGGACATGGGGACATGGGGGATATGGGCATATGGCGACATGGGGACATGGGGAATTTGGGATATGGGGATATGGGTTTATGGGGATATGGGAAGATGTGGATATGGGGATATGGGGGCATGGGGATATGGGAATATGGTGATATGGGGACATGGGGACATGGGGATTTGGGGTTATGGGGATATGGGGACATGGGGATATGGGGATATGTGGATATGGGGACATGGGGATATGGGGATATGGGGATATGGGGATATGGGGACATGGGGACATGAGGATATGGGGATATGGGGATATGGTTATATGGGGATATGGGGATATGGTGATATGGGGACATGGGGATATGGGGAAATGGGGACATGGGGGATATGGGGGATATGGGGACATGGGGACATGGGCAATATGGGGATATGGGGACATGGGAATATGGGGATATGGGGACATGGGGACATGGGGATATGGGGATATAGGGATATGGGGATATGGGTTATGGGGACATCGGGACATGGGGACATGGGGACATGGGAGATATGGGGACATGGGGACATGGGGATATGGGTATATGGGGTCATGGGGACATGGGGACATGAGGACATGGGGATATGGGGTTATGGGGATATGGGGCTTTGGGGATATGGTGATATGGGGACATGGGGATAAGGGGATATGGGGACATGGGGGATATGGGGGATATGGGGATATTGGGATATGGGGATATGGGGACATGGGGATATGGGGACATGGGGACATGGGGATATGGGGATATGGGGATATGGGGACATGGGGATATGGGGACATGGGGGATATGGGGATATGGGGATATGGGGACATGGGGATATGGGGACATGGGGACATGGGGACATGGGGATATGGGAATATGGGGATATGGGGACATGCGGATATGGGGACATGGGGATATGGGGATATGGGGATATGGGGATATAACGACATGGGTATATGGGGATATGGGGACATGGGGACATGGGGATATGGGGATATGGGGATATGGGGACATGGGAATATGGGGACATGGGGACATGGGGATATGGGAATATGGGGATATGGGGACATGGAGATATGGGGATATGGAGGATATGGGGACATGGGGATATGGGGATATGGTGATATGGGGATATGGGGGCATGGGGGATATGGGAAATGGGGTTATGGGGATATGGAGATATGGGGACATGGGGATATGGGGATATGGGGACATGGGGATATGGGGACATGGGGATATGGGGATATGGGGATATGAGGATATAGGGACATGGGTATATGGGGATGTGGGGACCTGGGGACATGCAGATATGGGGATATGGGGATATGGGGACATGGGGATATGGGGACATGGGGATATGGGAATATGTGGATATGGGGACATGGGTATATGGGGTTATGGGGATATGGGGATATGGGGACATGGGGATATGGGGATATGAGGATATGGGGGCATGGGGGATATGGGGATATGGGGATATGGGGGCATGGGGATATGGGGATATGGGGAAATGGGGACATGGGGACATGGGGAAATGGGGATATGGGGATATGGGGACATGGCGATATGAGGATATGGGGATATGTGGACATGGGGATATGGGGACATGGGGATATGGGGATATCGAGATATGGGGATATGGGGATATGGGGATATGGGGACATGGTGATATGGGGATATGGGGGATATGGGGATATGGGGATATGGGGTATATGGGGGATATGGGGATATGGGGATATGGGGATATGGGACATGGTGATATGGGGATATGGGGATATGGGGACATGGGGACATGGGGACATGGGGATATGGGGACATGGGGATATGGGGATATGGGGATATGGGATATGGGGACATGGGGATATGGGGATATGGGGATATGGGGATATGGGGATCTGGGGATATGGGGACATGGGGATATGGGGACATGGGGACATGGGGATATGGGGATATGGGGATATGGGGATATGGGGACATGGGGACATGGGGATATGGGGATATGGGGATATGGCGATATGGGAACATGGGGATATGGGGACATGGGGATATGGGGATATGGGGATATGGGGATATGGGGATATGGGGATATGGGGACATGGGGATATGGGGATATGGGGATATGGGGATATGGGAATATGGGGACATGGGGACATGGGGACATGGGTATTTGGGTATTTGGGGACATGGGGATATGGACATATGCGGATATGGGGATATGGGGACATGGGGATATTGGGATATGGGGACATGGGGATATGGGGACATGTGGACATGGGGATATGGCGATATGGGGATATGGGGATATGGGAACATGGGGAAATGGGGATATGGGGATATGGGGACATGGCGATATGGGGATATGGGGATATGGGGACATGGCGATATTGGGGACATGGGGACATGGGGATATGGGGACATGGGGACATGGGGATATGGGGATATGGGATATGGGGACATGGGGATATGGGGATATGGGGATATGGGGATATGGGGATATGGGGATATGGAGATCTGGGGATATGGGGACATGGGGATATGGGGACATGGGGACATGGGGATATGGGGATATGGGGATATGGCGACATGGGGACATGGGAATATGGGGATATGGGGATATGGGGATATGGCGATATGGGGACATGGGGATATTGGGATATGGGGATATGGGGACATGGGGATATGGGGATATGGGGATATGGGGATATGGGGATATGGAGACATGGGGATATGGGGATATGGGGATATGGGGGATATGGAGATATGGGACTTGGGGATATGGGGATATGGGGTTATAGGGATATGGGGACATGGGGATATGGGGACATGGGGATATGGGGATATGGGGATATGGGGATATGGGGATATGGGGACATGGGGACATGGGGACATGGGGATTTGGGTATTTGGGGACATGGGGATATGGGCATATGCGGATATGGGGATATGGGGACATGGGGATACTGAGATATGGGGACATGGAGATATGGGGATATGGTGATATGGGGATATGGGGACATGAGGATATGGGGATATGGGGACATGGGGATATGGGGATATGGGGATATGGGGATATGGGGATATTGGGGAAATGGGGATATGGGGGCATGGGGATATGGGGATATGGGGATATGGGGATATGGGGACATGGGGATAAGGGGATATGGGGAAATGGGGACATGGGGGATATGGGCGATATGGGGATATGGGGATATGGGGATATGGGGACATGGGGATATGGGGATATGGGGACATGGGGATATGGGGATATGGGGACATGGGGACATGGAGATATGGGGATATGGGTATATGGGGACATGGGGACATGGGGACATGGGGGATATGGGGATATGGGGACATTGGGATATGGGGATATGGGAACATGGGGATATGGGGACATGGGGACATGGGAATATGGGGATATGGGGACATGGCGATATGGGGACATGGGGATATGGGGATATGGGGATATGGGGATATAAGGACATGGGTATATGGGGATATGGGGACATGGGGACATGGGGATATGGGGATATGGGGATATGGGGACATGGGAATATGGGGACATGGGGACATGGGGATATGGGAATATGGGGATATGGGGACATGGAGATATGGGGATATGGAGGATATGGGGATATGGGGATATGGGGATATGGTGATATGGGGATATGGGGGCATGGGGGATATGGGGATATGGGGATATGGGGGCATGGGGGATATGGGGATATGGGGACATGGAGACATGTGGATATGGGGGTTTGGGGATATGGGTACATGGGGACATAGCGACATGGGGATATGGGGACATGTGGACAAGGGGATATGAGGACATTGGGACATGGGTATATGGGGATATGGGGATATGGGAAATGGGGTTATGGGGATATGGAGATATGGGGACATGGGGATATGGGGATATGGGTACATGGGGATATAGGGATATGGGGATATGGGGACATGGGGATATGGGAATATGGGGATATGGGGACATGGGGATATGGGGATATGGGGATATGAGGATATGGGGACATGCGGATATGGGGATATGGGGATATGGGGACATGGGAATATGGGGACATGGGGATATGGGAATATGGGGATATGGGGACATGGAGATATGGGATATGGAGGATATGGGGATATGGGGATATGGGGATATGGTGATATGGGGATATGGGGGCATGGGGGATATGGGGATATGGGGGCATGGGGGATATGGGGATATGGGGACATGGGGACATGCGGATATGAGGGTTTGGGGATATGGGTACATGGGGACATAGCGACATGGGGATATGGGGACATGTGGACAAGGGGATATGAGGACATTGGGACATGGGGATATGGGGATATGGGAAATGGGGTTATGGGGATATGGAGATATGGGGACATGGGGATATGGGGATATGGGGATATGGGGATATGGGGA
Source organism: Pristiophorus japonicus (assembly GCF_044704955.1). Taxonomy (NCBI): domain Eukaryota; kingdom Metazoa; phylum Chordata; class Chondrichthyes; family Pristiophoridae; genus Pristiophorus; species Pristiophorus japonicus. The sequence goes on from NW_027254771.1 coordinate 126,385, forward strand.
CATGGGGATATGGGAATATGGGGATATGGGGATATGGGGATATGGGGACATGGGGATATGTGGATATGGGGATATGAGGATATAGGGACATGGGTATATGGGGATATGGGGACATGGGGACAAGCGGATATGGGGATATGGGGATATGGGGACATGTTGATATGGGGACATGGGGATATGGGAATATGTGGATATGGGGACATGGGGATATGGGGTTATGGGAATATGGGGATATGGGGATATGGGGATATGGGGATATGAGGATATGGGGGCATGGGGGATATGGGGATATGGGGATATGGGGGCATGGGGGCATGGGGATATGGGGAAATGGGAACATGGGGACATAGCGACATGGTGATATGGGGATATGGGGATATGGGGACATGGGGATATGGGGATATGGGGATATGGGGATATGGGGACATGGGGATATGGGGACATGGGGATATGGGGATATCGGGATATGGGGATATGGGGATATGGGGATATGGGGACATGGTGATATGGGGATATGGGGATATGGGATATGGGGACATGGGGATATGGGGATATGGGGATATGGGGATATGGGGATATGGGGATCTGGGGATATGGGGACATGGGGATATGGGGACATGGGGACATGGGGATATGGGGATATGGGGATATGGGGACATGGGGACATGGGAATATGGGGATATGGGGATATGGGGATATGGCGATATGGGAACATGGGGTTATGGGGATATGGGGATATGGGGACATGGGGATATGGGGATATGTGGATATGGGGATATGGGGATATGGGGACATGGGTATATGGGGATATGGGGATATGGGGGATATGGGGATATGGGACTTGGGGATATGGCGATATAGGGATATGGGGACATGGGGATATGGGGACATGGGGATATGGGGATATGGGGATATGGGGATATGGGAAAATGGGGACATGGGGACATGGGGATTTGGGTATTTGGGGACATGGGGATATGGGCATATGCGGATATGGGGATATGGGGACATGGGGATATTGGGATATGGGGACATGGGGATATTGGGATATGGGGATATGGGGATATGGTGATATGGGGACATGAGGATATGGGGATATGGGGACATGGGGATATGGGGATATGGGGATATGGGGATATGGGGATATTGGGGAAATGGGGATATGGGGGCATGGGGATATGGGGATATGGGGATATGGGGATATGGGGACATGGGGATAAGGGGATATGGGGATATGGGGACATGGGGATATGGGGACATGTGGACATGGGGATATGGCGATATGGGGATATGGGGATATGCGAACCTGGGGAAATGGGGATATGGGGATATGGGGATATGGCGATATGGGGATATGGGGATATGGGGACATGGGGATATGGGGACATGGGGATATGGGGATATCGAGATATGGGGATATGGGGATATGGGGATATGGGGACATGGTGATATGGGGATATGGGGGATATGGGGATATGGGGATATGGGGATATGGGGGATATGGGGATATGGGGATATGGGGATATGGGACATGGTGATATGGGGATATGGGGATATGGGGACATGGGGACATGGGGATATGGGGACATTGGGACATGGGGATATGGGGATATGGGATATGGGGACATGGGGATATGGGGATATGGGGATATGGGGATATGGGGATATGGGGATATGGAGATCTGGGGATATGGGGACATGGGGATATGGGGACATGGGGACATGGGGATATGGGGATATGGGGACATGGGGACATGGGAATATGGGGATATGGGGATATGGGGATATGGCGATATGGGGACATGGGGATATGGGGATATGGGGATATGGGGACATGGGGATAGGGGGATATGGGGATATGGGCATATGGGGATATGGAGACATGGGGATATGGGGATATGGGGATATGGGGGATATGGGGATATGGGACTTGGGGATATGGGGATATGGGTTTATAGGGATATGTGGACATGGGGATATGGGGACATGGGGATATGGGGATATGGGGATATGGGGATATGGGAATATGGGGACATGGGGACATGGGGACATGGGGATTTGGGTATTTGGGGACATGGGCATATGCGGATATGGGGTTATGGGGACATGGGGATATTGGGATATGGGGACATGGGGATATGGGGATATGGGGATATGGGGACATGGGGATATGGGGATATGGGGATATGGGGATATGGGGATATGGGGATATTGGGGAAATGGGGATATGGGGGCATGGGGATATGGGGATATGGGGATATGGGGATATGGGGACATGGGGATAAGGGGATATGGGGATATGGGGACATGGGGGATATGGGGGATATGGGGATATGGGGATATGGGGATATGGGGACATGGGGATATGGGGATATGGGGACATGGGGATATGGGGATATGGGGACATGGGGACATGGAGACATGGGGATATGGGTATATGGGGACATGGGGACATGGGGACATGGGGGATATGGGGATATGTGGACATGGGGATATGGGGATATGGGGACATGGGGATATGGGGACATGGGGACATGGGAATATGGGGATATGGGGACATGGCGATATGGGGACATGGGGATATGGGGATATGGGGATATGGGGATATAAGGACATGGGTATATGGGGATATGGGGACATGGGGACATGGGGATATGGGGATATGGGAATATGGGGATATGGGGACATGGAGATATGGGGATATGGAGGATATGGGGATGTGGGGATATGGGGATATGGTGATATGGGGACATGGGGATATGGGGATATGGGGATATGGGGATATGGGGACATGGGGACATGGGAATATGGGGATATGGGGATATGGCGATATGGGGGCATGGGGGATATGGGGATATGGGGACATGGGAATATGGGGACATGGGGACATGGGGATATGGGAATATGGGGATATGGGGACATGGAGATATGGGGATATGGAGGATATGGGGATATGGGGATATGGGGATATGGTGATATGGGGATATGGGGGCATGGGGGATATGGGGATATGCGGATATGGGGGCATGGGGGATATGGGGATATGGGGACATGGGGACATGCGGATATGGGGGTTTGGGGATATGGTTACATGGGGACATAGCGACATGGGGATATGGGGACATGTGGACAAGGGGATATGAGGACATTGGGACATGGGTATATGGGGATATGGGGATATGGGAAATGGGGTTATGGGGATATGGAGATATGGGGACATGGGGATATGGGGATATGGGGATATGGGGACATGGGGATATAGGGATATGGGGATATGGGGACATGGGGATATGGGAATATGGGGATATGGGGAAATGGGGATATGGGGATATGGGGATATGAGGATATTGGGACATGGGGATATGGGGATATGGGGATATGGGGACATGGGAATATGGGGACATGGGGACATGGGGATATGGGGACATGGGGACATGCGGATATGGGGGTTTGGGGATATGGGTACATGGGGACATAGCGACATGGGGATATGGGGACATGTGGACAAGGGGATATGAGGACATTGGGACATGGGGATATGGGGATATGGGGATATGGGAAATGGGGATATAGGGATATGGGGATATGGGGACATGGGGATATGGGAATATGGGGATATGGGGACATGGGGATAAGGGGACATGGGGATATGGGGATATGGGGATATGAGGATATAGGGACATGGGTATATGGGAATATGGGGACATGGGGACATGCGGATATGGGGATATGGGGATATGGGGACATGGGGATATGGGGACATGGGGATATGGGAATATGTGGATATGGGGACATGGCGATATGGGGTTATGGGAATATGGGGATATGGGGACATGGGGATATGGGGATATGAGGATATGGGGGCATGGGGGATATGGGGATATGGGGATATTGGGGCATGGGGGCATGGGGATATGGGGAAATGGGAACATGGGGACATGGCGACATGGGGATATGGGGACATGTGGACAAGGGGATATGAGGACATTGGGACATGGGGATATGGGGATATGGGGATATGGGAAATGGGGTTATGGGGATATGGAGATATGGGGACATGGGGATATGGGGATATGGGGACATGGGGATATAGGGATATGGGGATATGGGGACATGGGGATATGGGAATATGGGGATATGGGGACATGGGGATAAGGGGACATGGGGATATGGGGATATGGGGATATGGGGATATGGGAACATGGGGAAATGGGGATATGGGGATATGGGGACATGGCGATATGGGGATATGGGGATATGGGGACATGGGGATATGGGGACATGGGGATATGGTGATATCGGGATATGGGGATATGGGGATATGGGGATATGGGGACATGGTGATATGGGGATATGGGGGATATGGGGATATGGGGATATGGGGATATGGGGTATATGGGGGATATGGGGATATGGGGATATGGGGATATGGGGATATGGGACATGGTGATATGGGGTTATGGGGATATGGAGATATGGGGACATGGGGATATGGGGATATGGGGATATGGGGACATGGGGATATAGGGATATGGGGATATGGGGACATGGGGATATGGGGAAATGGGGACATGGGGACATGGCGACATGGTGATATGGGGACATGTGGACATGGGGATATGGGAATATGGGGATATGGGGACATGGGGATATGGGGATATGAGGATATGGGGGCATGGGGGATATGGGGATATGGGGATATGGGAATATGGGGATATGGGGACATGGAGATATGGGGATATGGAGGATATGGGGATATGGGGATATGGGGATATGGTGATATGGGGATATGGGGGCATGGGGGATATGGCGACATGGGGACATGGGGACATGCGGATATGGGGGTTTGGGGATATGGGTACATGGGGATATAGGGATATGGGGATATGGGGACATGGGGATATGGGAATATGGGGATATGGGGACATGGGGATATGGGGACATGGTGATATGGGGATATGGGGGATATGGGGATATGGGGATATGGGGATATGGGGTATATGGGGGATATGGGGATATGGGGATATGGGGATATGGGGATATGGGACATGGTGATATGGGGTTATGGGGATATGGAGATATGGGGACATGGGGATATGGGGATATGGGGATATGGGGACATGGGGATATAGGGATATGGCGATATGGGGACATGGGGATATGGGAATATGGGGATATGGGGACATGGGGATATGGGGACATGGGGATATGGGGATATGGGGATATGAGGATATTGGGACATGGGGATATGGGGATATGGGGATATGGGGACATGGGAATATGGGGACATGGGGACATGGGGATATGGGAATATGGGGATATGGGGACATGGAGATATGGGGATATGGAGGATATGGGGATATGGGGATATGGGGATATGGTGATATGGGGATATGGGGGCATGGGGGATATGGCGACATGGGGACATGGGGACATGCGGATATGGGGGTTTGGGGATATGGGTACATGGGGACATAGCGACATGGGGATATGGGGACATGTGGACAAGGGGATATGAGGGCATTGGGACATGGGGATATGGGGATATGGGGATATGGGGATATGGGAAATGGGGTTATGGGGATATGGAGATATGGGGACATGGGGATATGGGGATATGGGGACATGGGGATATAGGGATATGGGGATATGGGGACATGGGGATATGGGAATATGGGGATATGGGGACATGGGGATAAGGGGACATGGGGACATGGGGATATGGGGATATGAGGATATAGGGACATGGGTATATGGGAATATGGGGACATGGGGACATGCGGATATGGGGATATGGGGATATGGGGACATGGGGATATGGGGACATGGGGATATGGGAATATGTGGATATGGGGACATGGGGATATGGGGTTATGGGAATATGAGGATATGGGGACATGGGTATATGGGGATATGAGGATATGGGGGCATGGGGGATATGGGGATATGGGGATATGGGGGCATGGGGGCATGGGGATATGGGGAAATGGGAACATGGGGACATGGCGACATGGTGATATGGGGACATGTGGACATGGGGATATGGGGACATGTGGACATGGGGATATGGCGATATGGGGATATGGGGATATGGGAACATGGGGAAATGGGGATATGGGGATATGGGGATATGGCGATATGGGGATATGGGGATATGGGGACATGGGGATATGGGGATATCGGGATACGGGGATATGGGGATATGGGGATATGGGGACATGGTGATATGGGGATATGGGGGATATGGTGATATGGGGATATGGGGATATGGGGATATGGGGTATATGGGGGATATGGGCATATGGGCATATGGGGATATGGGGATATGGGACATGGTGATATGGGGATATGGGGATATGGGGACATGGGGACATGGGGATATGGGGACATGGGGACATGGGGATATGGGGATATGGGATATGGGGACATGGGGATATGGGGATATGGGGATATGGGGATATGGGGACATGGGGATATGGGGACATGGGGATATGGGGATATGGGGATATGGGGATATGGGGACATGGGGACATGGGAATATGGGGATATGGGGATATGGCAATATGGGGACATGGGGATATGGGGATATGGGGATATGGGGATATGGGGACATGGGGATATGGGGATATGTGGATATGGGTATATGGGGATATGGGGACATGGGGACATGCGGATATGGGGATATGGGGATATGGGGACATGGGGATATGGGGACATGGGGATATGGGAATATGTGGATATGGGGACATGGGGATATGGGGTTATGGGAATTTGGGGATATGGGGACATGGGGATATGGGGATATGAGGATATGGGGGCATGGGGGATATGGGGATATGGGGATATGGGGGCATGGGGGCATGGGGATATGGGGAAATGGGGACATGGGGACATGGCGACATGGTGATATGGGGACATGTGGACATGGGGATATGGGGACATGTGGACATGGGGATATGGCGATATGGGGATATGGGGATATGGGAACATGGGGAAATGTGGATATGGGGATATGGGGACATGGCGATATGGGGATATGGGGATATGGGGATATGGGGACATGGGGACATGAGGATATGGGGATATGGGGATATGGGGATATGGGGACATGGGGATATGGGGATATGGGAACATGGGGAATATGGGGGATATGGGGACATGAGGATATGGGGATATGGGGATATGGGGATATGGGGACATGGGGATATGGAGATATAGGGATATGGGGATATGGGGACATGGGGATATGGGGATATGGGGATATATGGGATATGGGGGATATGGGGATCTGGGGACATGTGAATATTGGGATATGGGGATATGGGGATATGGGGATATGGGGATATGAGGATATGGGGATATGGGGACATGGGGATATGGGAATATGGTGATATGGGGACATGGGGATATGGGGATATGGGAACATGGGGAATATGGGGGATATGGGGACCTGAGGATATGGGGATATGGGGACATGGGGATATGGGGATATGGGGATATGGGGATATGGGGACATGGGGACATGAGGATATGGGGATATGGGGATATGGGGATATGGGGACATGGGGATATGGAGATATAGGGATATGGGGATATGGGGACATGGGGATATGGGGATATGGGGATATGGGGATATGGGGGATATGGGGATCTGGGGACATGTGAATATTGGGATATGGGGATATGGGGATATGGGGACATGGGGACATGGGGATATGGGGATATGGGTATATGGGGATATGGGGATATTGGGGAAATGGGGATATGGGGATATGGGGATATGGGGATATGGGGACATGGGGATATGGGGATATGGGGATATGGGGATATGGGGATATTGGGGACACGGGGATATGGGGATATGGGGGATATGTGGTTATGGGTATATGGGGATATGGGGATATGGGGATATGGGGATATGGGGACATGGGAAATGGGGATATGGGGATATGGGGATATGGGGAAATGGAGATATGGGGATTATGGGGATATGGGGGATATTAGGACATGGGGGATATGGGGATGAGGGGACATGGGGACATGTGGATATGGGGACATATGGGATATGGGGATATGGGGATATGGGGGATATGGGGATATGGTAACATGGGGATATGGGGAAATGGGGACATGGGGATATGGGGATATGGGGATATGTGGATATGGGGATATGGGGATATGGTGAAATGGGGACATGAGGACATGGGGATATGGGGATATGTATATGGGGATATGGGGATATGGGGGATATGGGGGATATGGGGACATGGGGATATGGGTACATGGGAACATGGGGGATATGGGGACATGGGGGATATGGGGACATGGGGATATGGGGATATGGGGACATGGGAATATGGGGATATGGGGATATGGGGATATGGGGATGTGGGGATATGGGGACATGAGCATATGGGGACATGGGGATATGGGGAAATGGGGATATGGGGACATGGGGATATGGGGGCACAGGGATATGGGGACATGGGGGATATGGGGGTATGGGGATATGGGGACATGGGGATATGGAGATATGGGGATATGGGGATATGGGGATATGTGGACATGTGGGATATGCGGATATGGGGACATGCGGATATGGGGATATGGGGACATGGGGGATATGGAGATATGGAGATATGGGGACATCGGGATATGGGGACATGGGGACATGGTGATATGGCGATATGGGGATATGGGGATATGGTGACATGGGGGATATGGGGATATGGGGATATGGGAGATATGGGGATATGGTAACATGGGGATATGGGGACATGGGGACATGGGGATATGGGGATATGGGGATATGTGGATATGGGGATATGAGGATATGGTGATATGTGGATATGGGGACATGGGGACATGGGGATATGGGGATAAGGGGAAATGGGGATATGGGGATATGAGGATATGGTGATATGGGGATATTGTGACATGGGACATGGGGATATGGGGATATGGGGATATGGGGATATGGTGAAATGGGGACATGAGGACATGGGGATATGGGGATATGTATATGGGGATATGGGGATATGGGGGATATGGGGGATATGGGGACATGGGGATATGGGTACATGGGGACATGGGGGATATGGGGACATGGGGATATGGGGATATGGGGACATGGGAATATGGGGATATGGGGATATGGGGATATGGGGATGTGGGGATATGGGGACATGAGCATATGGGGACATGGGGATATGGGGAAATGGGGATATGGGGACATGGGGATATGGGGGCACAGGGATATGGGGACATGGGGGATATGGGGGGTATGGGGATATGGGGACATGGGGATATGGAGATATGGGGATATGGGGATATGGGGATATGTGGACATGTGGGATATGGGGATATGGGGACATGCGGATATGGGGATATGGGGACATGGGGGATATGGAGATATGGAGATATGGGGACATCGGGATATGGGGACATGGGGACATGGTGATATGGCGATATGGGGATATGGGGATATGGTGACATGGGGGATATGGGGATATGGGGATATGGGGATACGGGGACATGGGGACATAGGGATATGGGGGATATGGGGATATGGGGATATGGGGACATGGAGGTATGGGGACATGGGGTCATGGGGATATGGGGATATGGGGATATGGGGACATGGGGACATGGGGGATATGGGGATATGGATATATGGGGATATGGGGACATGGGGACATGGGGACATGGGGATATGGGGACATGGGGATATGGGGACCTGGGGACATGGGGTCATGGGGATATGGGGATATGGGGATATGGGGACATTGGGACCTGGGGATATGGGGATATGGGGATATGGGGACATGGGGATATGGGGATATGGGGAAATGGAGATATGGAGATATGGGGATATGGGGATATGGGGACATGGGGATATGGGGATATGGGGGATATGGGGATATGGGGATATGGGGATATGGGAACATGAGGATATGGGGATATGGGGATATGGCGACATGGGGACATGGGGATATGGGGATATGGGGACATGGTGACATGGGGATATGGGGATATGGGGATATGGGAGATATGGGGATATGGGGATATGGGGATATGGGGGATATGGTGATATGGGGATATGGGGACATGGGGATATGGGGATATGGTGATATGGGGACATGGGGATATGGGTATATGGAGACAAGGGGATATGGGGATATGGGGATATGGGGACATGGGGATATGGGTATATGGAGACAAGGGGATATGGGGATATGGGGATATGGGGGATATGGGTATATGGGGATATGGGGATATGGGGACATGGGGAATATGGGTATATGGGGATATGGGGATATGGGGACATGGGTATATGGGGGATATGGGGATACGGGGACATGGGAATATGGGGATATGGGGACATGGGGGATATGGGGATAAGGGATTATGGGGACATGGGTATATGGGGACATGCGGATATGGGAATATGTGGATATGGGGATATGGGAACATGGGGATATGGGGATTATGGGGATATGGGGATATGGGTATATGGGGACATGGGGATATGGGGATACGGGGACATGGGGATGTGGGGATATGGGGACTTGAGAATATGGGAACATGGGGATATGGGGAAATGGGGATATGGGGACATGGGGATATGGGGACACGGCGGCACAGCGATATGGGGACATGGGGGATATGGGGGATATTGGGTTATGGGGATATTGGGGATATGGGGATATGGGGATATGGGGACATGGGGACATGGGGCCATGGGGATATGGGGACATGGGGATATGGGGATATGTGGACATGGGGAATGGGGATATGGGGATATGGGGACATTGGGACCTTGGGATATGCGGATATGGGGATATGGGGATATGGGGACATGGGGATATGGGGATATGGCGACATTGGAATATGGTGATATGTGGATATGGGGACATGAGGACATAGGGATATGGGGATATGGGGGATATGGGGATATGGGGATATGGGGATATGGGGACATGGGGATATGGGGATATGTGGATATGGGGACATGGGGATATGGGGATATGGGGACATGGTGACATGGGGATATGGGGACATGGGAACATGGGGATATGGGGATATTGGGACATGGGGATATGGGGACATGGGGATATGGGGATATGGGTATAAGGGGATATGGGGGATATGGGGATATGGGGACATGTGGACACGGGGACATGGGCATATGGAGATATGGGGATATAAGGATATGGGGACATGGGGACATTGGGACATGGGGATATGGGGATATGGGGATATGGGGACATGGGGACATGGGGGATATGGGCATATGGCGACATGGGGACATGGGGATTTTGGGATATGGGGATATGGGGATAAGGGGATATGGGAAGATGGGGATATGGGGATATGGGGATATGGGGATATGGGGTTATGGGAATATGGTGATATCGGGACATGGGGATATGGGGATATGGGGTTATGGGGATATGGGGACATGGGGATATGGGGATATGGGGATATGGGGACATGGGGATATGGGGATATGGGGACATGGGAACATGGGGATATGGGGATATGGGGACATGGGGATATGGGGGATATGGGGACATGGGGATATGGGGATATGGGGATCTGGGTACATGGGGATATGTGGATATGGGGATATGGGGAAATGGTGAAATGGGGACATGGGGACATCGGGATATGGGGATATGTATATGGGGATATGGGGATATGGGGGATATGGGGGATATGGGGACATGGGGATATGGGGGACATGGGGATATGGGAATATGGGGATATGGGGATATGGGGATATGGGGACATGGGGACATGGGGATATGGGGATATGGGGATATGGGGATATGGGGACATGGGGACATGGGGACATGGGGACATGGGGATATGGGGATATGGTGATATGGGTACATGGGGACATGGGGACATGGGGGATATGGGCATATGGCGACATGGGGACATGGGGATTTTGGGATATGGGGATATGGGGATAAGGGGATATGGGGATATGGGGATATGAGGATATGGGGATATGGGGACATGGGGATATGGGGATATGGTGATATGGGGACATGGGGATATGGGGATATGGGAACATGGGGAATATGGGGGTTATGGGGACCTGAGGATATGGGGATATGGGGACATGGGGATATGGGGATATGGGGATATGGGGATATGGGGACATGGGGACATGAGGATATGGGGATATGGGGATATGGGGATATGGGGACATGGGGATATGGAGATATAGGGATATGGGGATATGGGGACATGGGGATATGGGGATATGGGGATATGGGGATATGGGGGATATGGGAATATGGTGATATGGGGACATGGGGATATGGGGATATGGGAACATGGGGAATATGGGGGATATGGGGACCTGAGGATATGGGGATATGGTTACATGGGGATATGGGGATATGGGGATATGGGGATATGGGTACATGGGGACATGAGCATATGGGGATATGGGGATATGGGGATATGGGGACATGGGGATATGGAGATATAGGGATATGGGAATATGGGGACATGGGGATATGGGGATATGGGGATATGGGGATATGGGGATATGGGGGATATGGGCATATGGGGACATGTGAATATTGGGATATGGGGATATGGGGATATGGGGACATGGGGACATGGGGATATGGGGATATGGCTATATGGGGATATGGGGATATTGGGGAATTGGGGATATGGGGATATGAGTATATGGGGATATGGGGACATGGGGATATGGGGATATGGGGATATGGGGATATGGGGATATTGGGGACATGGGGATATGGGGATATGGGGATATGTGGTTATGGGTATATGGGGATATGGGGATATGGGGATATGGGGATATGGGGACATGGGAAATGGGGATATGGGAATATGGGGATATGGGGAAATGGAGATATGGGGATATGGGGATATGGGGGATATTAGGACATGGGGGATATGGGGATATGGGGACATGGGGACATGTGGATATGGGGACATGTGGGATGTGGGGATATGGGGATATGGGGATATGGGGATATGAGTATATGGGGATATGGGGACATGGGGATATGGGGATATGGGGATATGGGGATATGGGGATATTGGGGACATGGGGATATGGGAATATGGTGATATGGGGACATGGGGATATGGGGATATGGGAACATGGGGAATATGGGGGATATGGGGACCTGAGGATATGGGGATATGGGGACATGGGGATATGGGGATATGGGGATATGGGGATATGGGGACATGGGGACATGAGGATATGGGGATATGGGGATATGGGGATATGGGGACATGGGGATATGGAGATATAGGGATATGGGGATATGGGGACATGGGGATATGGGGATATGGGGATATGGGGATATGGGGATATGGGGGATATGGGCATATGGGGACATGTGAATATTGGGATATGGGGATATGGGGATATGGGGACATGGGGACATGGGGATATGGGGATATGGCTATATGGGGATATGGGGATATTGGGGAAATGGGGACATGGGGATATGGGGATATGGAGATATGGGGATATGGGGATATTGGGGACATGGGGATATGGGGATATGGGGATATGTGGTTATGGGTATATGGGGATATGGGGATATGGGGATATGGGGATATGGGGACATGGGAAATGGGGATATAGTGATATGGGGATATGGGGAAATGGAGATATGGGGATATGGGGATATGGGGGATATTAGGACATGGGGGATATGGGGATATGGGGACATGTGGACATGTGGATATGGGGACATGTGGGATATGGGGATATGGGGATATGGGGGATATGGGGATATGGGAACATGGGGATATGGGGACATGGGGACATGGGGATATGGGGATATGGGGATATGTGGATATGGGGATATGAGGATATGGTGATATGTGGATATGGGGACATGGGGACATGGGGATATGGGGATAAGGGTAAATGGGGATATGGTGATATGGGGATATGGAGATATGGGGATATGGGGATATGTGGTTATGGGTATATGGGGATATGGGGATATGGGGATATGGGGATATGGGGATATGGTGAAATTGGGACATGGGGACATGGGGATATGGGGATATGTATATGGGGATATGGGGATATGGGGGATATGGGGGATATGGGGACATGGGGATATGGGTACATGGGGACATGGGGGATATGGGGACATGGGGGATATGGGGACATGGGGATATGGGGATATGGGGACATGGGAATATGGGGATATGGGGATCTGGGGATATGGGGATGTGGGGATATGGGGACATGAGCATATGGGGACATGGGGATATGGGGAAATGGGGATATGGGGACATGGGGATATGGGGGCACAGGGATATGGGGACATGGGGGATATGGGGGGTATGGGGATATGGGGACATGGGGATATGGAGATATGGGGATATGGGGATATGGGGATATGTGGACATGTGGGATATGGGGATATGGGGACATGGGGATATGGGGATATGGGGACATGGGGGATATGGAGCTATGGAGATATGGGGACATGGGGATATGGGGACATGGGGACATGGGGATATGGGGATATGGGGATATGGGGATATGGTGACATGGGGGATATGGGGATATGGGGGTATGGGGATATGGGGACATGGGGACATGGGGATATGGGGGATATGGGGATATGGGGATATGGGGACATGGGGATATGGGGACATGGGGATATGGGGACATGGGGACATGGGGATATGGGGACATGGGGACATGGGGATATGGGGATATGGGATATGGGGACATGGGGATATGGGGATATGGGGATATGGGAATTGGGGATATGGGGAAATGGGGATCTGGGGATATGGGGACATGGGGATATGGGGACATGGGGACATGGGGATATGGGAATATGGGGATATGGGGATATGGGGATATGGGGATTTGGGGACATGGGGATATGGGGATATGGGGATATGGGGATATGGGGACATGGGGACATGGGGACATGGGGATATGGGGATATGGGGATATGGGTACATGGGGACATGGGGACATGGGTGATATGGGCATATGGCGACATGGGGACATGGGGATTTTGGGATATGGGGATATGGGGATAAGGGGATATGGGGATATGGGGATATGAGGATATGGGGATATGGGGACATGGGGATATGGGAATATGGTGATATGGGGACATGGGGATATGGGGATATGGGAACATGGGGAATATGGGGGATATGGGGACCTGAGGATATGGGGATATGGGGACATGGGGATATGGGGATATGGGGATATGGGGATATGGGGACATGGGGACATGAGGATATGGGGATATGGGGATATGGGGATATGGGGACATGGGGATATGGAGATATAGGGATATGGGGATATGGGGACATGGGGATATGGGGATATGGGGATATGGGGATATGGGGGATATGGGGATCTGGGGACATGTGAATATTGGGATATGGGGATATGGGGATATGGGGACATGGGGACATGGGGATATGGGGATATGGGTATATGGGGATATGGGGATATTGGGGAAATGGGGATATGGGGATATGGGGATATGGGGATATGGGGATAAGGGGAAATGGGGATATGGGGATATGAGGATATGGTGATATGGGGATATTGTGACATGGGACATGGGGATATGGGGATATGGGGATATGGTGAAATGGGGACATGAGGACATGGGGATATGGGGATATGTATATGGGGATATGGGGATATGGGGGATATGGGGGATATGGGGACATGGGGATATGGGTACATGGGGAGATGGGGGATATGGGGACATGGGGGATATGGGGACATGGGGATATGGGGATATGGGGACATGGGAATATGGGGATATGGGGATATGGGGATATGGGGATGTGGGGATATGGGGACATGAGCATATGGGGACATGGGGATATGGGGAAATGGGGATATGGGGACATGGGGATATGGGGGCACAGGGATATAGGGACATGGGGGATATGGGGGGTATGGGGATATGGGGACATGGGGATATGGAGATATGGGGATATGGGGATATGGGGATATGTGGACATGTGGGATATGGGGATATGGGGACATGCGGATATGGGGATATGGGGACATGGGGGATATGGAGATATGGAGATATGGGGACATCGGGATATGGGGACATGGGGACATGGTGATATGGCGATATGGGGATATGGGGATATGGTGACATGGGGGATATGGGGATATGGGGATATGGGAGATATGGGGATATGGTAACATGGGGATATGGGGACATGGGGACATGGGGATATGGGGATATGGGGATATGTGGATATGGGGATATGAGGATATGGTGATATGTGGATATGGGGACATGGGGACATGGGGATATGGGGATAAGGGGAAATGGGGATATGGGGATATGAGGATATGGTGATATGGGGATATTGTGACATGGGACATGGGGATATGGGGGATATGGGGATATGGATATATGGGGATATGGGGATATGGGGACATGGGGACATGGGGACATGGGGATATGGGGACATGGGGATATGGGGACCTGGGGACATGGGGTCATGGGGATATGGGGATATGGGGATATGGGGACATTGGGACCTGGGGATATGGGGATATGGGGATATGGGGACATGGGGATATGGGGATATGGGGAAATGGAGATATGGAGATATGGGGATATGGGGATATGGGGACATGGGGATATGGGGATATGGGGGATATGGGGATATGGGGATATGGGGATATGGGAACATGAGGATATGGGGATATGGGGATATGGGGACATGGGGACATGGGGATATGGGGATATGGGGACATGGTGACATGGGGATATGGGGATATGGGGATATGGGAGATATGGGGATATGGGGATATGGGGATATGGGGGATATGGTGATATGGGGATATGGGGACATGGGGATATGGGGATATGGTGATATGGGGACATGGGGATATGGGGATATGGGGGCATGGGGACATGGCGATATGGGGATATGCGAATATGGGGACATGGGGATATG
Source organism: Pristiophorus japonicus (assembly GCF_044704955.1). Classification (NCBI taxonomy): domain Eukaryota; kingdom Metazoa; phylum Chordata; class Chondrichthyes; family Pristiophoridae; genus Pristiophorus; species Pristiophorus japonicus. The sequence continues at coordinate 143,380 of NW_027254771.1, forward strand.
GGGATATGGGGATATGGGGACATGGGGATATGGGTATATGGAGACAAGGGGATATGGGGATATGGGGATATGGGGGATATGGGTATATGGGGATATGGGGATATGGGGACATGGGGATATGGGGATATGGGGATATGGGGACATGGGTATATGGGGGATATGGGGATACGGGGACATGGGAATATGGGGATATGGGGACATGGGGGATATGGGGATAAGGGATTATGGGGACATGGGTATATGGGGACATGCGGATATGGGAATATGTGGATATGGGGATATGGGAACATGGGGATATGGGGATATGGGGATATGGGGATATGGGTATTTGGGGACATGGGGATATGGGGATATGGGGACATGGGGATGTGGGGATATGGGGACTTGAGAATATGGGAACATGGGGATATGGGGAAATGGGGATATGGGGACATGGGGATATGGGGACACGGCGGCACAGCGATATGGGGACATGGGGGATATGGGGGATATTGGGATATGGGGATATTGGGGACATGGGGATATGGGGATATGGATATATGGGGATATGGGGATATGGGGATATGGGGACATGGGGACATGGGGCCATGGGGATATGGGGACATGGGGATATGGGGATATGTGGACATGGGGAATGGGGATATGGAGATATGGGGACATTGGGACCTGGGGATATGCGGATATGGGGATATGGGGATATGGGGACATGGGGATATGGGGATATGGCGACATTGGAATATGGTGATATGTGGATATGGGGACATGAGGACATAGGGATATGGGGATATGGGGGATATGGGGATATGGGGATATGGGGATATGGGGACATGGGGATATGGGGATATGTGGATATGGCGACATGGGGATATGGTGATATGGGGACATGGTGACATGGGGATATGGGGACATGGGGACATGGGGATATGGGGATATTGGGACATGGGGATATGGGGACATGGGGATATGGGGATATGGGTATAAGGGGATATGGGGATATGGGGATATGGGGACATGTGGACACGGGGACATGGGCATATGGAGATATGGGGATATAAGGATATGGGGACATGGGGACATTGGGACATGGGGATATGGGGATATGGGGATATGGGGACATGGGGACATGGGGGATATGGGCATATGGCGACATGGGGACATGGGGATTTTGGGATATGGGGATATGGGGATAAGGGGATATGGGAAGATGGGGATATGGGGATATGGGGATATGGGGATATGGGGACATGGGGTTATGGGAATATGGTGATATCGGGACATGGGGATATGGGGATATGGGGTTATGGGGATATGGGGACATGGGGATATGGGGATATGGGGATATGGGGACATGGGGATATGGGGATATGGGGACATGGGAACATGGGGATATGGGGATATGGGGACATGGGGATATGGGGGATATGGGGACATGGGGATATGGGGATATGGGGATCTGGGTACATGGGGATATGTGGATATGGGGATATGGGGAAATGGTGAAATGGGGACATGGGGACATCGGGATATGGGGATATGTATATGGGGATATGGGGATATGGGGGATATGGGGGATATGGGGACATGGGGATATGGGTATATGGGGACATGGGGGACATGGGGACATGGGGGATATGGGGACATGGGGATATGGGGATATGGGGACATGGGAATATGGGGATATGGGGACATGCGGATATGGGGACATGGGGATGTTGGGATATGGGGACATGAGCATATGGGGACATGGGGATATGGGGAAATGGGGATATGGGGACATGGGGATATGGGGGCACAGGGATATGGGGACATGGGGGATATGGTGGGTATGGGGATATGGGGATATGTGGATATGGAGATATGGGGATATGGGGATATGGGGATATGTGGACATGTGGGATATGGGGATATGGGGACATGGGGATATGGGGATATGGGGACATGGGGTATATGGAGATATGGAGATATGGGGACATGGGAATATGGGGACATGGGGACATGGGGATAAGGGGATATGGGGATATGGGGATCTGGTGACATGGGGGATATGGGGATATGGGGATATGGGGATATGGGGACATGGGGACATGGGGATATGGGGGATATGGGGATATGGGGATATGGGGACATGGGGATATGGGGACATGGGGACATGGGGTCATGGGGATATGGGGATATGTGGATATGGGGACATTGGGACCTGGGGATATGGGGATTAGGGGATATGGGGACATGGGTATATGGGGATATGGGGATATTGGTATATGGGAATATGGGGAAATGGGGATATGGGGATATGGGTATATGGGGACATGGGGACATGGTGATATGGGGACATGGGGGATATGGAGATATGGAGATATGGGGACATGGGTATATGGGGATATGGGGGATATGGGGATATGGGGACATGGGGACATGGGGGATATGGGGATATGGATATATGGGGATATGGGGATATGGGGACATGGGGACATGGGGACATGGGGATATGGGGACATGGGGATATGGGTACCTGGGGACATGGGGTCATGGGGATATGGGGATATGGTGATATGGGGACATTGGGACCTGGGGATATGGGGATATGGGGATATGGGGACATGGGGATATGGAGATATGGGCATATGGCGACATGGGGACATGGGGATTTTGGGATATGGGGATATGGGGATAAGGGGATATGGGAAGATGGGGATATGGGGATATGGGGATATGGGGATATGGGGACATGGGGTTATGGGAATATGGTGATATCGGGACATGGGGATATGGGGATATGGGGTTATGGGGATATGGGGACATGGGGATATGGGGATATGGGGATATGGGGACATGGGGATATGGGGATATGGGGATATGGGGACATGGGGACATGGGGGATATGGGCATATGGCGACATGGGGACATGGGGATTTTGGGATATGGGGATATGGGGATAAGGGGATATGGGAAGATGGGGATATGGGGATATGGGGATATGGGGATATGGGGACATGGGGTTATGGGAATATGGTGATATCGGGACATGGGGATATGGGGATATGGGGTTATGGGGATATGGGGACATGGGGATATGGGGATATGGGGATATGGGGACATGGGGATATGGGGATATGGGGACATGGGAACATGGGGATATGGGGATATGGGGACATGGGGATATGGGGGATATGGGGACATGGGGATATGGGGATATGGGGATCTGGGTACATGGGGATATGTGGATATGGGGATATGGGGAAATGGTGAAATGGGGACATGGGGACATCGGGATATGGGGATATGTATATGGGGATATGGGGATATGGGGGATATGGGGGATATGGGGACATGGGGATATGGGTACATGGGGACATGGGGAACATGGGGGATATGGGGACATGGGGATATGGGGATATGGGGACATGGGAATATGGGGATATGGGGATATGCGGATATGGGGACATGGGGATGTTGGGATATGGGGACATGAGCATATGGGGACATGGGGATATGGGGAAATGGGGATATGGGGACATGGGGATATGGGGGCACAGGGATATGGGGACATGGGGGATATGGTGGGTATGGGGATATGGGGATATGTGGATATGGAGATATGGGGATATGGGGATATGGGGATATGTGGACATGTGGGATATGGGGATATGGGGACATGGGGATATGGGGATATGGGGACATGGGGTATATGGAGATATGGAGATATGGGGACATGGGAATATGGGGACATGGGGACATGGGGATAATGGGATATGGTGACATGGGGGATATGGGGATATGGGGATATGGGGATATGGGGACATGGGGACATGGGGATATGGGGGATATGGGGATATGGGGATATGGGGACATGGGGATATGGGGACATGGGGACATGGGGTCATGGGGATATGGGGATATGTGGATATGGGGACATTGGGACCTGGAGATATGGGGATATGGGGATATGGGGACATGGGTTTATGGGGATATGGGGATATTGGTATATGGGAATATGGGGAAATGGGGATATGGGGATATGGGTATATGGGGACATGGGGACATGGTGATATGGGGACATGGGGGATATGGAGATATGGAGATATGGGGACATGGGTATATGGGGATATGGGGGATATGGGGATATGGGGACATGGGGACATGGGGACATGGGGGATATGGGGATATGGATATATGGGGATATGGGGATATGGGGACATGGGGACATGGGGACATGGGGATATGGGGACATGGGGATATGGGTACCTGGGGACATGGGGTCATGGGGATATGGGGATATGGTGATATGGGGACATTGGGACCTGGGGATATGGGGATATGGGGATATGGGGACATGGGGATATGGGGATATGGGAAAATTGAGATATGGGGATATGGGGATATGGGGACATGGGGATAAGGGGATATGGGGATATGGGGGATATGGGGATATGGGGATATGGGGATATGGGAACATGGGGATATGGGGATATGGGGATATGGGGAAATGGGGATACGGGGACATGGGGATATGGGTACACGGCGGCACAGCGATATGGGGACATGGGGATATGGGGATACGGGAATATGCGGACATGGGGATATGGGGATATGGGGATAAGGGGATATGGGGATATGGGGATATGGGGACATGTGGACATGGGGACATGGGCATATGGAGATATGGGGATATAAGGATATGGGGACATGGGGACATGGGGACATGGGGATATGGGGATATGGGGATATGGGGACATGGGGACATGGGGACATGGGGGATATGGGCATATGGCGACATGGGGACATGGGGAATTTGGGATATGGGGATATGGGGTTAAGGGGATATGGGAAGATGTGGATATGGGGATATGGGGGCATGGGGATATGGGGACATGGTGATATGGGGACATGGGGATATGGGGATTTGGGGTTATGGGGATATGGGGACATGGGGATATGGGGATATGTGGATATGGGGAAATGGGTACATGGGGGATATGGGGGATATGGGGACATGGGGACATGGGCAATATGGGGACATGGGGACATGGGGATATGGGGATATAGGGATATGGGGATATGGGTTATGGGGACATCGGGACATGAGGACATGGGGACATGGGAGATATGGGGACATGGGGACATGGGGATATGGGTATATGGGGTCATGGGGACATGGGGACATGAGGACATGGGGATATGGGGTTATGGGGATATGGGGATATGGGGATGTGGTGATATGGGGACATGGGGATAAGGGGATATGGGGACATGGGGGATATGGGGGATATGGGGATATTGGGATATGGGGATATGGGGACATGGGGATATGGGGACATGGGGACATGGGGACATGGGGGATATTGGGATATGGGGACATGGGGATATGGGGATATGGGGACATGGGGACATGGGGACATGGGGATATGGGAATATGGGGATATGGGGACATGCGGATATGGGGACATGGGGATATGGGGATATGGGGATATTTGGATATAAGGACATGGGTATATGGGGATATGGGGACATGGGGACATGGGGATATGGGGATATGGGGATATGGGGACATGGGAATATGGGGACATGGGGACATGGGGATATGGGAATATGGGGATATGGGGACATGGAGATATGGGGATATGGAGGATATGGGGATATGGGGATATGGGGATATGGTGACATGGGGATATGGGGAAATGGGGATATGGGGACATGGGGATATGGGTACACGGCGGCACAGCGATATGGGGACATGGGGATATGGGGATATGGGAATATGGGGACATGGGGATATGGGGATATGGGGATAAGGGGATATGGGGATATGGGGATATGGGGACATGTGGACATGGGGACATGGGCATATGGAGATATGGGGATATAAGGATATGGGGACATGGGGACATGGGGACATGGGGATATGGGGATATGGGGATATGGGTACATGGGGACATGGGGACATGGGGGATATGGGCATATGGCGACATGGGGACATGGGGAATTTGGGATATGGGGATATGGGGATAAGGGGATATGGGAAGATGGGGATATGGGGATATGGGGATATGGGGGCATGGGGATATGGGAATATGTTGATATGGGGACATGGGGATATGGGGATATGGGGTTATGGGGATATGGTGACATGGGGATATGGGGATATGTGGATATGGGGACATGGGGATATGGGGATATGGGGATATTGGGATATGGGGACATGGGGACATGAGGATATGGGGATATGGGGATATGGTTATGTGGGGATATGGGGATATGGTGATATGGAGACATGGGGATATGGGGAAATGGGGACATGGGGGATATGGGGGATATGGGGACATGGGGACATGGGGATATGGGGATATGGGGATATGGGGATATGGGGATATGGGGATATGGGGCTATGGGGATATGGGGATATGGGGACATGGGAAATGGGTATATGGGGATATGGGGATATGGGGACATGGGGACATGGGGACATGGGGATATGGGGACATGGGGATATGGGGACATGTGGACATGGGGAAATGGGGATATGGGGATATGGGGACATTGGGACCTGGGGATATGCGGATATGGGGATATGGGGATATGGGGACATGGGGATATGGGGATATGGCGACATTGGGAGATGGGGATATGGGGACATGGGGACATAGGGATATGGGGATATGGGGGATATGGTGATATGGGGATATGGGGATATGGGGATATGGGGACATGGGGATATGGGGATATGGGGACATGGGGATATGGGGATATGGGAATATGCGGACATGGGGATATGGGGATATGGGGATAAGGGGATATGGGGATATGGGGATATGGGGACATGTGGACATGGGGACATGGGCATATGGAGATATGGGGATATAAGGATATGGGGACATGGGGACATGTGGACATGGGGATATGGGGATATGGGGATATGGGGACATGGGGACATGGGGACATGGGGGATATGGGCATATGGCGACATGGGGACATGGGGAATTTGGGATATGGGGATATGGGTTTATGGGGATATGGGAAGATGTGGATATGGGGATATGGGGGCATGGGGATATGGGAATATGGTGATATGGGGACATGGGGACATGGGGATTTGGGGTTATGGGGATATGGGGACATGGGGATATGGGGATATGTGGATATGGGGACATGGGGATATGGGGATATGGGGATATGGGGATATGGGGACATGGGGACATGAGGATATGGGGATATGGGGATATGGTTATATGGGGATATGGGGATATGGTGATATGGGGACATGGGGATATGGGGAAATGGGGACATGGGGGATATGGGGGATATGGGGACATGGGGACATGGGCAATATGGGGATATGGGGACATGGGAATATGGGGATATGGGGACATGGGGACATGGGGATATGGGGATATAGGGATATGGGGATATGGGTTATGGGGACATCGGGACATGGGGACATGGGGACATGGGAGATATGGGGACATGGGGACATGGGGATATGGGTATATGGGGTCATGGGGACATGGGGACATGAGGACATGGGGATATGGGGTTATGGGGATATGGGGCTTTGGGGATATGGTGATATGGGGACATGGGGATAAGGGGATATGGGGACATGGGGGATATGGGGGATATGGGGATATTGGGATATGGGGATATGGGGACATGGGGATATGGGGACATGGGGACATGGGGATATGGGGATATGGGGATATGGGGACATGGGGATATGGGGACATGGGGGATATGGGGATATGGGGATATGGGGACATGGGGATATGGGGACATGGGGACATGGGGACATGGGGATATGGGAATATGGGGATATGGGGACATGCGGATATGGGGACATGGGGATATGGGGATATGGGGATATGGGGATATAACGACATGGGTATATGGGGATATGGGGACATGGGGACATGGGGATATGGGGATATGGGGATATGGGGACATGGGAATATGGGGACATGGGGACATGGGGATATGGGAATATGGGGATATGGGGACATGGAGATATGGGGATATGGAGGATATGGGGACATGGGGATATGGGGATATGGTGATATGGGGATATGGGGGCATGGGGGATATGGGAAATGGGGTTATGGGGATATGGAGATATGGGGACATGGGGATATGGGGATATGGGGACATGGGGATATGGGGACATGGGGATATGGGGATATGGGGATATGAGGATATAGGGACATGGGTATATGGGGATGTGGGGACCTGGGGACATGCAGATATGGGGATATGGGGATATGGGGACATGGGGATATGGGGACATGGGGATATGGGAATATGTGGATATGGGGACATGGGTATATGGGGTTATGGGGATATGGGGATATGGGGACATGGGGATATGGGGATATGAGGATATGGGGGCATGGGGGATATGGGGATATGGGGATATGGGGGCATGGGGATATGGGGATATGGGGAAATGGGGACATGGGGACATGGGGAAATGGGGATATGGGGATATGGGGACATGGCGATATGAGGATATGGGGATATGTGGACATGGGGATATGGGGACATGGGGATATGGGGATATCGAGATATGGGGATATGGGGATATGGGGATATGGGGACATGGTGATATGGGGATATGGGGGATATGGGGATATGGGGATATGGGGTATATGGGGGATATGGGGATATGGGGATATGGGGATATGGGACATGGTGATATGGGGATATGGGGATATGGGGACATGGGGACATGGGGACATGGGGATATGGGGACATGGGGATATGGGGATATGGGGATATGGGATATGGGGACATGGGGATATGGGGATATGGGGATATGGGGATATGGGGATCTGGGGATATGGGGACATGGGGATATGGGGACATGGGGACATGGGGATATGGGGATATGGGGATATGGGGATATGGGGACATGGGGACATGGGGATATGGGGATATGGGGATATGGCGATATGGGAACATGGGGATATGGGGACATGGGGATATGGGGATATGGGGATATGGGGATATGGGGATATGGGGATATGGGGACATGGGGATATGGGGATATGGGGATATGGGGATATGGGAATATGGGGACATGGGGACATGGGGACATGGGTATTTGGGTATTTGGGGACATGGGGATATGGACATATGCGGATATGGGGATATGGGGACATGGGGATATTGGGATATGGGGACATGGGGATATGGGGACATGTGGACATGGGGATATGGCGATATGGGGATATGGGGATATGGGAACATGGGGAAATGGGGATATGGGGATATGGGGACATGGCGATATGGGGATATGGGGATATGGGGACATGGCGATATTGGGGACATGGGGACATGGGGATATGGGGACATGGGGACATGGGGATATGGGGATATGGGATATGGGGACATGGGGATATGGGGATATGGGGATATGGGGATATGGGGATATGGGGATATGGAGATCTGGGGATATGGGGACATGGGGATATGGGGACATGGGGACATGGGGATATGGGGATATGGGGATATGGGGATATGGCGACATGGGGACATGGGAATATGGGGATATGGGGATATGGGGATATGGCGATATGGGGACATGGGGATATTGGGATATGGGGATATGGGGACATGGGGATATGGGGATATGGGGATATGGGGATATGGGGATATGGAGACATGGGGATATGGGGATATGGGGATATGGGGGTTATGGAGATATGGGACTTGGGGATATGGGGATATGGGGTTATAGGGATATGGGGACATGGGGATATGGGGACATGGGGATATGGGGATATGGGGATATGGGGATATGGGGATATGGGGACATGGGGACATGGGGACATGGGGATTTGGGTATTTGGGGACATGGGGATATGGGCATATGCGGATATGGGGATATGGGGACATGGGGATACTGAGATATGGGGACATGGGGATATGGGGATATGGTGATATGGGGATATGGGGACATGAGGATATGGGGATATGGGGACATGGGGATATGGGGATATGGGGATATGGGGATATGGGGATATTGGGGAAATGGGGATATGGGGGCATGGGGATATGGGGATATGGGGATATGGGGATATGGGGACATGGGGATAAGGGGATATGGGGAAATGGGGACATGGGGGATATGGGCGATATGGGGATATGGGGATATGGGGATATGGGGACATGGGGATATGGGGATATGGGGACATGGGGATATGGGGATATGGGGACATGGGGACATGGAGATATGGGGATATGGGTATATGGGGACATGGGGACATGGGGACATGGGGGATATGGGGATATGGGGACATTGGGATATGGGGATATGGGAACATGGGGATATGGGGACATGGGGACATGGGAATATGGGGATATGGGGACATGGCGATATGGGGACATGGGGATATGGGGATATGGGGATATGGGGATATAAGGACATGGGTATATGGGGATATGGGGACATGGGGACATGGGGATATGGGGATATGGGGATATGGGGACATGGGAATATGGGGACATGGGGACATGGGGATATGGGAATATGGGGATATGGGGACATGGAGATATGGGGATATGGAGGATATGGGGATATGGGGATATGGGGATATGGTGATATGGGGATATGGGGGCATGGGGGATATGGGGATATGGGGATATGGGGGCATGGGGGATATGGGGATATGGGGACATGGAGACATGTGGATATGGGGGTTTGGGGATATGGGTACATGGGGACATAGCGACATGGGGATATGGGGACATGTGGACAAGGGGATATGAGGACATTGGGACATGGGTATATGGGGATATGGGGATATGGGAAATGGGGTTATGGGGATATGGAGATATGGGGACATGGGGATATGGGGATATGGGTACATGGGGATATAGGGATATGGGGATATGGGGACATGGGGATATGGGAATATGGGGATATGGGGACATGGGGATATGGGGATATGGGGATATGAGGATATGGGGACATGGGGATATGGGGATATGGGGATATGGGGACATGGGAATATGGGGACATGGGGATATGGGAATATGGGGATATGGGGACATGGAGATATGGGATATGGAGGATATGGGGATATGGGGATATGGGGATATGGTGATATGGGGATATGGGGGCATGGGGGATATGGGGATATGGGGGCATGGGGGATATGGGGATATGGGGACATGGGGACATGCGGATATGAGGGTTTGGGGATATGGGTACATGGGGACATAGCGACATGGGGATATGGGGACATGTGGACAAGGGGATATGAGGACATTGGGACATGGGGATATGGGGATATGGGAAATGGGGTTATGGGGATATGGAGATATGGGGACATGGGGATATGGGGATATGGGGATATGGGGATATGGGGACATGGGGATATGGGAATATGGGGATATGGGGATATGGGGATATGGGGACATGGGGATATGTGGATATGGGGATATGAGGATATAGGGACATGGGTATATGGGGATATGGGGACATGGGGACAAGCGGATATGGGGATATGGGGATATGGGGACATGTTGATATGGGGACATGGGGATATGGGAATATGTGGATATGGGGACATGGGGATATGGGGTTATGGGAATATGGGGATATGGGGATATGGGGATATGGGGATATGAGGATATGGGGGCATGGGGGATATGGGGATATGGGGATATGGGGGCATGGGGGCATGGGGATATGGGGAAATGGGAACATGGGGACATAGCGACATGGTGATATGGGGATATGGGGATATGGGGACATGGGGATATGGGGATATGGGGATATGGGGATATGGGGATATTGGGGAAATGGGGATATGGGGGCATGGGGATATGGGGATATGGGGATATGGGGATATGGGGACATGGGGATAAGGGGATATGGGGATATGGGGACATGGGGATATGGGGACATGTGGACATGGGGATATCGCGATATGGGGATATGGGGATATGGGAACATGGGGAAATGGGGATATGGGGATATGGGGACATGGCGATATGGGGATATGGGGATATGGGGACATGGGGATATGGGGACATGGGGATATGGGGATATCGAGATATGGGGATATGGGGATATGGTGATATGGGGACATGGTGATATGGGGATATGGGGGATATGGGGATATGGGGATATGGGGATATGGGGGATATGGGGATATGGGGATATAGGGATATGGGAACATGGGGAAATGGGGATATGGGGATATGGGGACATGGCGATATGGGGACATGGGGATATGGGGACATGGGGATATGGGGACATGGGGATATGGGGATATCGGGATATGGGGATATGGGGATATGGGGATATGGGGACATGGTGATATGGGGATATGGGGATATGGGATATGGGGACATGGGGATATGGGGATATGGGGATATGGGGATATGGGGATATGGGGATCTGGGAATATGGGGACATGGGGATATGGGGACATGGGGACATGGGGATATGGGGATATGGGGATATGGGGATATGGGGACATGGGGACATGGGAATATGGGGATATGGGGATATGGGGATATGGCGATATGGGAACATGGGGATATGGGGATATGGGGATATGTGGATATGGGGATATGGGGATATGGGGACATGGGGATATGGGGATATGGGGATATGGGGGATATGGGGATATGGGACTTGGGGATATGGGGATATAGAGATATGGGGACATGGGGATATGGGGACATGGGGATATGGGGATATGGGGATATGGGGATATGGGAATATGGGGACATGGGGACATGGGGACATGGGGATTTGGGTATTTGGGGACATGGGGATATGGGCATATGCGGATATGGGGATATGGGGACATGGGGATATTGGGATATGGGGACATGGGGATATGGGGATATGGGGATATGGGGATATGGGGATATGGGGACATGAGGATATGGGGATATGGGGATATGGGGATATGGGGATATTGGGGAAATGTGGATATGGGGGCATGGGGATATGGGGATATGGGGATATGGGGATATGGGGACATGGGGATAAGGGGATATGGGGATATGGGGACATGGGGATATGGGGACATGTGGACATGGGGATATGGCGATATGGGGATATGGGGATATGGGAACATGGGGAAATGGGGATATGGGGATATGGGGACATGGCGATATGGGGATATGGGGATATGGGGACATGGGGATATGGGGATATGGGGATATGGGGATATCGAGATATGGGGATATGGGGATATGGGGATATGGGGACATGGTGATATGGGGATATGGGGGATATGGGTATATGGGGATATGGGGATATGGGGGATATGGGGGTATGGGGATATGGGGATATGGGACATGGTGATATGGGGACATGGGGATATGGGGACATGTGGACATGGGGATATGGCGATATGGGGATATGGGGATATGGGAACATGGGGAAATGGGGATATGGGGATATGGGGACATGGCGATATGGGGATATGCGGACATTGGGACATGGGGATATGGGGATATGAGGATATGGGGACTTGGGGATATGGGGATATAGGGATATGGGGATATGGGGATATGGGGATATGGAGATCTGGGGATATGGGGACATGGGGATATGGGGACATGGGGACATGGGGATATGGGGATATGGGGATATGGGGATATGGGGACATGGGGACATGGGGATATGGGGATATGGAGACATGGGGATATGGGGATATGGGGATATGGGGGATATGGGGATATGGGGACATGGGGATATGGGGATATGTGGATATGGGGATATGGGGATATGGGGATATGGGGATATGGGGACATGGGGATAAGGGGATATGGGGATATGGGGACATGGGGGATATGGGGGATATGGGGGATATGGGGATATGGGGATATGGGGACATGGGGATATGGGGATATGGGGATATGAGGATATGGGGACATGGGGATATGGGGATATGGGGATATGGGGACATGGGAATATGGGGACATGGGGATATGGGAATATGGGGATATGGGGACATGGAGATATGGGATATGGAGGATATGGGGATATGGGGATATGGGGATATGGTGATATGGGGATATGGGGGCATGGGGGATATGGGGATATGGGGATATGGGGGCATGGGGGATATGGGGATATGGGGACATGGGGACATGCGGATATGAGGGTTTGGGGATATGGGTACATGGGGACATAGCGACATGGGGATATGGGGACATGTGGACAAGGGGATATGAGGACATTGGGACATGGGGATATGGGGATATGGGAAATGGGGTTATGGGGATATGGAGATATGGGGACATGGGGATATGGGGATATGGGGATATGGGGATATGGGGACATGGGGATATGGGAATATGGGGATATGGGGATATGGGGATATGGGGACATGGGGATATGTGGATATGGGGATATGAGGATATAGGGACATGGGTATATGGGGATATGGGGACATGGGGACAAGCGGATATGGGGATATGGGGATATGGGGACATGTTGATATGGGGACATGGGGATATGGGAATATGTGGATATGGGGACATGGGGATATGGGGTTATGGGAATATGGGGATATGGGGATATGGGGATATGGGGATATGAGGATATGGGGGCATGGGGGATATGGGGATATGGGGAAATGGGGGCATGGGGGCATGGGGATATGGGGAAATGGGAACATGGGGACATAGCGACATGGTGATATGGGGATATGGGGATATGGGGACATGGGGATATGGGGATATGGGGATATGGGGATATGGGGATATTGGGGAAATGGGGATATGGGGGCATGGGGATATGGGGATATGGGGATATGGGGATATGGGGACATGGGGATAAGGGGATATGGGGATATGGGGACATGGGGATATGGGGACATGTGGACATGGGGATATCGCGATATGGGGATATGGGGATATGGGAACATGGGGAAATGGGGATATGGGGATATGGGGACATGGCGATATGGGGATATGGGGATATGGGGACATGGGGATATGGGGACATGGGGATATGGGGATATCGAGATATGGGGATATGGGGATATGGTGATATGGGGACATGGTGATATGGGGATATGGGGGATATGGGGATATGGGGATATGGGGATATGGGGGATATGGGGATATGGGGATATGGGGATATAGGGATATGGGAACATGGGGAAATGGGGATATGGGGATATGGGGACATGGCGATATGGGGACATGGGGATATGGGGACATGGGGATATGGGGACATGGGGATATGGGGATATCGGGATATGGGGATATGGGGATATGGGGATATGGGGACATGGTGATATGGGGATATGGGGATATGGGATATGGGGACATGGGGATATGGGGATATGGGGATATGGGGATATGGGGATATGGGGATCTGGGAATATGGGGACATGGGGATATGGGGACATGGGGACATGGGGATATGGGGATATGGGGATATGGGGATATGGGGACATGGGGACATGGGAATATGGGGATATGGGGATATGGGGATATGGCGATATGGGAACATGGGGATATGGGGATATGGGGATATGTGGATATGGGGATATGGGGATATGGGGACATGGGGATATGGGGATATGGGGATATGGGGGATATGGGGATATGGGACTTGGGGATATGGGGATATAGAGATATGGGGACATGGGGATATGGGGACATGGGGATATGGGGATATGGGGATATGGGGATATGGGAATATGGGGACATGGGGACATGGGGACATGGGGATTTGGGTATTTGGGGACATGGGGATATGGGCATATGCGGATATGGGGATATGGGGACATGGGGATATTGGGATATGGGGACATGGGGATATGGGGATATGGGGATATGGGGATATGGGGATATGGGGACATGAGGATATGGGGATATGGGGATATGGGGATATGGGGATATTGGGGAAATGTGGATATGGGGGCATGGGGATATGGGGATATGGGGATATGGGGATATGGGGACATGGGGATAAGGGGATATGGGGATATGGGGACATGGGGATATGGGGACATGTGGACATGGGGATATGGCGATATGGGGATATGGGGATATGGGAACATGGGGAAATGGGGATATGGGGATATGGGGACATGGCGATATGGGGATATGGGGATATGGGGACATGGGGATATGGGGACATGGGGATATGGGGATATCGAGATATGGGGATATGGGGATATGGGGATATGGGGACATGGTGATATGGGGATATGGGGGATATGGGTATATGGGGATATGGGGATATGGGGGATATGGGGGTATGGGGATATGGGGATATGGGACATGGTGATATGGGGATATGGGGATATGGGGACATGGGGACATGGGGATATGCGGACATTGGGACATGGGGATATGGGGATATGGGGATATGGGGACTTGGGGATATGGGGATATGGGGATATGGGGATATGGGGATATGGGGATATGGAGATCTGGGGATATGGGGACATGGGGATATGGGGACATGGGGACATGGGGATATGGGGATATGGGGATATGGGGATATGGGGACATGGGGACATGGGGATATGGGGATATGGAGACATGGGGATATGGGGATATGGGGATATGGGGGATATGGGGATATGGGGACATGGGGATATGGGGATATGTGGATATGGGGATATGGGGATATGGGGATATGGGGATATGGGGACATGGGGATAAGGGGATATGGGGATATGGGGACATGGGGGATATGGGGGATATGGGGGATATGGGGATATGGGGATATGGGGACATGGAGATATGGGGATATGGGGACATGGGGATATGGGGATATGGGGACATGGGGACATGGAGATATGGGGATATGGGTATATGGGGACATGGGGACATGGGGGATATGGGGATATGGGGAAATGGGGATATGGGGACATGGGGATATGGGGACATGGGAATATGGGGATATGGGGACATGGCGATATGGGGACATGGGGATATGGGGATATGGGGATATAAGGACATGGGTATATGGGGATATGGGGACATGGGGACATGGGGATATGGGGATATGGGGATATGGGGACATGGGAATATGGGGACATGGGGACATGGGGATATGGGAATATGGGGATATGGGGACATGGAGATATGGGGATATGGAGGATATGGGGATATGGGGATATGGGGATATGGTGATATGGGGATATGGGGGCATGGGGGATATGGGGATATGGGGATATGGGGTCATGGGGGATATGGGGATATGGGGACATGGGGACATGCGGATATGGGGGTTTGGGGATATGGGTACATGGGGACATAGCGACATGGGGATATGGGGACATGTGGACAAGGGGATATGAGGACATTGGGACATGGGTATATGGGGATATGGGGATATGGGAAATGGGGTTATGGGGATATGGAGATATGGGGACATGGGGATATGGGGATATGGGGACATGGGGATATAGGGATATGGGGATATGGGGACATGGGGATATGGGAATATGGGGATATGGGGACATGGGGATATGGGGACATGGGGATATGAGGATATGGGGACATGGGGATATGGGGATATGGGGATATGGGGACATGGGAATATGGGGACATGGGGACATGGGGATATGGGAATATGGGGATATGGGGACATGGAGATATGGGGATATGGAGGATATGGGGATATGGGGATATGGGGATATGGTGATATGGGGATATGGGGGCATGGGGGATATGGGGATATGGGGATATGGGGGCATGGGGGATATGGGGATATGGGGACATGGGGACATGCGGATATGAGGGTTTGGGGATATGGGTACATGGGGACATAGCGACATGGGTATATGGGGACATGTGGACAAGGGGATATGAGGACATTGGGACATGGGTATATGGGGATATGGGGATATGGGAAATGGGGTTATGGGGATATGGAGATATGGGGACATGGGGATATGGGAATATGGGGATATGGGGACATGGGGACATGGGGATATGGGAATATGGGGATATGGGGACATGGGGATATGGGGACATGGGGATATGGGGATATGGGGATATGAGGATATAGGGACATGGGTATATGGGGATATGGGGACATGGGGACATGCGGATATGGGGATATGGGGATATGGGGACATGTGGATATGGGGACATGCGGATATGGGAATATGTGGATATGGGGACATGGGGATATGGGGTTATGGGAATATGGGGATATGGGGACATGGGGATATGGGGATATGAGGATATGGGGGCATGGGGGATATGGGGATATGGGGGCATGGGGGCATGGGGATATGGGGAAATGGGAACATGGGGACATGGCGACATGGTGATATGGGGACATGTGGACATGGGGATATGGGGACATGTGGTCATGGGGATATGGCGATATGGGGATATAGGGATATGGGAACATGGGGAAATGGGGATATGGGGATATGGGGACATGGCGATATGGGGATATGGGGATATGGGGACATGGGGATATGGGGACATGGGGATATGGGGATATCGGGATATGGGGATATGGGGATATGGGGATATGGGGACATGGGGATATGGGGATATGGGGATATGGGATATGGGGACATGGGGATATGGGGATATGGGGATATGGGGATATGGGGATCTGGGGATATGGGGACATGGGGATATGGGGACATGGGGACATGGGGATATGGGGATATGGGGATATGGGGATATGGGGACATGGGGACATGGGAATATGGGGATATGGGGATATGGGGATATGGGGATATGGGAACATGGGGATATGGGGATATGGGGATATGGGGACATGGGGATATGGGGATATGTGGATATGGGGATATGGGGGTATGGGGACATGGGGATATGGGGATATGGGGATATGGGGGATATGGGGATATGGGACTTGGGGATATGGGGATATAGGTATATGGGGACATGGGGATATGGGGACATGGGGATATGTGGATATGGGGATATGGGGATATGGGAAAATGGGGACATGGGGACATGGGGATTTGGGTATTTGGGGACATGGGGATATGGGCATATGCGGATATGGGGATATGGGGACATGGGGATATTGGGATATGGGGACATGGCGATATGGGGATATGGGGATATGGGGATATGGGGATATGGGGACATGAGGATATGGGGATATGGGGACATGGGGATATGGGGATATGGGGATATGGGGATATGGGGATATTGGGGAAATGGGGATATGGGGGCATGGGGATATGGGGATATGGGGATATGGGGACATGGGGATAAGGGGATATGGGGATATGGGGACATGGGGATATGGGGACATGTGGACATGGGGATATGGCGATATGGGGATATGGGGATATGGGAACATGGGGAAATGGGGATATGGGGATATGGGGACATGGCGATATGGGGATATGGGGATATGGGGACATGGGGATATGGGGACATGAGGATATGGGGATATCGAGATATGGGGATATGGGGATATGGGGATATGGGGATATGGGGGATATGGGGATATGGGGATATGGGGATATGGGGATATGGGGATATGGGACATGGTGATATGGGGATATGGGGACATGGGGACATGGGGATATGGGGACATTGGGACATGGGGATATGGGGATATGGGATATGGGGACATGGGGATATGGGGATATGGGGATATGGGGATATGGGAATATGGGGATATGGGGATATGGGGACATGGGGACATGGGGATATGGGGATATGGGGATATGGGGACATGGGGACATGGGAATATGGGGATATGGGGATATGGGGATATGGCGATATGGGGACATGGGGATATGGGGATATGGGGATATGGGGACATGGGGATAGGGGGATATGTGGATATGGGGATATGGGGATATGGAGACATGGGGATATGGGGATATGGGGATATGGGGGATATGGGGATATGGGACTTGGGGATATGGGGATATGGGGTTATAGGGATATGGGGACATGGGGATATGGGGACATGGGGATATGGGGATATGGGGATATGGGGATATGGGAATATGGGGACATGGGGACATGGGGACATGGGGATTTGGGTATTTGGGGACATGGGGATATGGGCATATGCGGATATGGGGATATGGGGACATGGGGATATTGGGATATGGGGACATGGGGATATGGGGATATGGGGATATGGGGATATGGGGATATGGGGACATGGGGATATGGGGATATGGGGATATGGGGATATGGGGATATGGGGATATTGGGGAAATGGGGATATGGGGGCATGGGGATATGTGGATATGGGGATATGGGGATATGTGGACATGGGGATAAGGGGATATGTGGATATGGGGACATGGGGGATATGGGGGACATGGGGGATATGGGGGATATGGGGATATGGGGATATGGGGATATGGGGACATGGGGATATGGGGATATGGGGACATGGGGATATGGGGATATGGGGACATGAGGACATGGAGATATGGGGATATGGGTATATGGGGACATGGGGACATGGGGATATGGGGACATTGTGACATGGGGATATGGGGATATGGGATATGGGGACATGGGGATATGGGGATATGGGGATATGGGGATATGGGGATATGGGGATATGGAGATCTGGGGATATGGGGACATGGGGATATGGGGATATGGGGATATGGGGATATGGGAAAATGGGGACATGGGGACATGGGGATTTGGGTATTTGGGGACATGGGGATATGGGCATATGCGGATATGGGGATATGGGGACATGGGGATATTGGGATATGGGGACATGGGGATATGGGGATATGGGGATATGGGGATATGGGGATATGGGGACATGAGGATATGGGGATATGGGGACATGGGGATATGGGGATATGGGGATATGGGGATATGGGGATATGGGGATATTGGGGAAATGGGGATATGGGGGCATGGGGATATGGGGATATGGGGATATGGGGACATGGGGATAAGGGGATATGGGGATATGGGGACATGGGGATATGGGGACATGTGGACATGGGGATATGGCGATATGGGGATATGGGGATATGGGAACATGGGGAAATGGGGATATGGGGATATGGGGACATGGCGATATGGGGATATGGGGATATGGGGACATGGGGATATGGGGACATGGGGATATGGGGATATCGAGATATGGGGATATGGGGATATGGGGACATGGTGATATGGGGATATGGGGGATATGGGGATATGGGGATATGGGGATATGGGGGATATGGGGATATGGGGATATGGGGATATGGGACATGGTGATATGGGGATATGGGGACATGGGGACATGGGGATATGGGGACATTGGGACATGGGGATATGGGGATATGGGATATGGGGACATGGGGATATGGGGATATGGGGATATGGGGATATGGGGATATGGGGATATGGGGACATGGGGACATGGGGATATGGGGATATGGGGATATGGGGACATGGGGACATGGGAATATGGGGATATGGGGATATGGGGATATGGCGATATGGGGACATGGGGATATGGGGATATGGGGACATGGGGATTGGGGGATATGTGGATATGGGGATATGGGGATATGGAGACATGGGGATATGGGGATATGGGGATATGGGGGATATGGGGATATGGGACTTGGGGATATGGGGATATGGGGTTATAGGGATATGGGGACATGGGGATATGGGGACATGGGGATATGGGGATATGGGGATATGGGGATATGGGAATATGGGGACATGGGGACATGGGGACATGGGGATTTGGGTATTTGGGGAAATGGGGATATGGGCATATGCGGATATGGGGATATGGGGACATGGGGATATTGGGATATGGGGACATGGGGATATGGGGATATGGGGATATGGGGATATGGGGATATGGGGACATGGGGATATGGGGATATGGGGATATGGGGATATGGGGATATGGGGATATTGGGGAAATGGGGATATGGGGGCATGGGGATATGTGGATATGGGGATATGGGGATATGTGGATATGGGGATAAGGGGATATGGGGATATGGGGATATGGGGGATATGGGGGATATGGGGATATGGGGATATGGGGATATGGGGACATGGGGATATGGGGATATGGGGACATGGGGATATGGGGATATGGGGACATGAGGACATGGAGATATGGGGATATGGGTATATGGGGACATGGGGACATGGGGATATGGGGACATTGTGACATGGGGATATGGGGATATGGGATATGGGGACATGGGGATATGGGGATATGGGGATATGGGGATATGGGGATATGGGGATATGGAGATCTGGGGATATGGGGACATGGGGATATGGTGACATGGGGACATGGGGATATGGGGATATGGGGATATGGGGATATGGGGACATGGGAACATGGGAATATGGGAATATGGGGATATGGGGATATGGCGATATGGGGACATGGGGATATGGGGATATGGGGATATGGGGACATGGGGATATGGGGATATGGGGATATGGGGATATGGGGATATGGAGACATGGGGATATGGGGATATGGGGATATGGGGGATATGGGGATATGGGGATATGGGGACATGGGGATAAGGGGATATGGGGATATGGGGACATGGGGGATATGGGGGATATGGGGGATATGGGGATATGGGGATATGGGGATATGGGGACATGGGGATATGGGGATATGGGGACATGGGGATATGGGGATATGGGGACATGGGGACATGGAGATATGGGGATATGGGTATATGGGGACATGGGGACATGGGGACATGGGGGATATGGGGATATGGGGACATGGGGATATGGGGATATGGGGACATAGGGATATGGGGACATGGGGACATGGGAATATGGGGATATGGGGACATGGCGATATGGGGACATGGGGATATGGGGATATGGGGATATGGGGATATAAGGACATGGGTATATGGGGATATGGGGACATGGGGACATGGGGATATGGGGATATGGGGATATGGGGACATGGGAATATGGGGACATGGGGACATGGGGATATGGGAATATGGGGATATGGGGACATGGAGATATGGGGATATGGAGGATATGGGGATATGGGGATAATGTGATATGGGGATATGGGGGCATGGGGGATATGGGGATATGGGGATATGGGGGCATGGGGGATATGGGGATATGGGGACATGGGGACATGCGGATATGGGGGTTTGGGGATATGGGTACATGGGGACATAGCGACATGGAGATATGGGGACATGTGGACAAGGGGATATGAGGACATTGGGACATGGGTATATGGGGATATGGGGATATGGGAAATGGGGTTATGGGGATATGGAGATATGGGGACATGGGGATATGGGGATATGGGGACATGGGGATATAGGGATATGGGGATATGGGGACATGGGGATATGGGAATATGGGGATATGGGGACATGGGGATATGGGGACATGGGGATATGGGGATATGGGGATATGAGGATATGGGGACATGGGGATATGGGGATATGGGGATATGGGGACATGGGAATATGGGGATATGGGGACATGGGGATAGGGAATATGGGGATATGGGGACATGGAGATATGGGGATATGGAGGATATGGGGATATGAGGATATGGGGATATGGTGATATGGGGATATGGGGGCATGGGGGATATGGGGATATGGGGATATGGGGGCATGGGGGATATGGGGATATGGGGACATGGGGACATGCGGATATGAGGGTTTGGGGATATGGGGACATGTGGACAAGGGGATATGAGGACATTGGGACATGGGGATATGGGGATATGGGGATATGGGAAATGGGGTTATGGGGATATGGAGATATGGGGACATGGGGATATGGGAATATGGGGATATGGGGACATGGGGACATGGGGATATGGGAATATGGGGATATGGGGACATGGGGATATGGGGACATGGGGATATGGGGATATGGGGATATGAGGATATAGGGACATGGGTATATGGGGATATGGGGACATGGGGACATGCGGATATGGGGATATGGGGATATGGGGACATGTGGATATGGGGACATGGGGATATGGGAATATGTGGATATGGGGACATGGGGATATGGGGTTATGGGAATATGGGGATATGGGGACATGGGGATATGGGGATATGTGGATATGGGGATATGGGGGTATGGGGACATGGTGATATGGGGATATGGGGATATGGGGGATATGGGGATATGGGACTTGGGGATATGGGGATATAGGTATATGGGGACATGGGGATATGGGGACATGGGGATATGTGGATATGGGGATATGGGGATATGGGAAAATGGGGACATGGGGACATGGGGATTTGGGTATTTGGGGACATGGGGATATGGGCATATGCGGATATGGGGATATGGGGACATGGGGATATTGGGATATGGGGACATGGGGATATGGGGATATGGGGATATGGGGATATGGGGATATGGGGACATGAGGATATGGGGATATGGGGACATGGGGATATGGGGATATGGGGATATGGGGATATGGGGATATGGGGATATTGGGGAAATGGGGATATGGGGGCATGGGGATATGGGGATATGGGGATATGGGGACATGGGGATAAGGGGATATGGGGATATGGGGAGATGGGGATATGGGGACATGTGGACATGGGGATATGGCGATATGGGGATATGGGGATATGGGAACATGGGGAAATGGGGATATGGGGATATGGGGACATGGCGATATGGGGATATGGGGATATGGGGACATGGGGATATGGGGACATGAGGATATGGGGATATCGAGATATGGGGATATGGGGATATGGGGATATGGGGACATGGTGATATGGGGATATGGGGGATATGGGGATATGGGGATATGGGGATATGGGGGATATGGGGATATGGGGATATGGGGATATGGGACATGGTGATATGGGGATATGGGGACATGGGGACATGGGGATATGGGGACATTGGGACATGGGGATATGGGGATATGGGATATGGGGACATGGGGATATGGGGATATGGGGATATGGGGATATGGGAATATGGGGATATGGGGATATGGGGACATGGGGACATGGGGATATGGGGATATGGGGATATGGGGACATGGGGACATGGGAATATGGGGATATGGGGATATGGGGATATGGCGATATGGGGACATGGGGATATGGGGATATGGGGATATGGGGACATGGGGATAGGGGGATATGTGGATATGGGGATATGGGGATATGGAGACATGGGGATATGGGGATATGGGGATATGGGGGATATGGGGATATGGGACTTGGGGATATGGGGATATGGGGTTATAGGGATATGGGGACATGGGGATATGGGGACATGGGGATATGGGGATATGGGGATATGGGGATATGGGAATATGGGGACATGGGGACATGGGGACATGGGGATTTGGGTATTTGGGGACATGGGGATATGGGCATATGCGGATATGGGGATATGGGGACATGGGGATATTGGGATATGGGGACATGGGGATATGGGGATATGGGGATATGGGGATATGGGGATATGGGGACATGGGGATATGGGGATATGGGGATATGGGGATATGGGGATATGGGGATATTGGGGAAATGGGGATATGGGGGCATGGGGATATGTGGATATGGGGATATGGGGATATGTGGACATGGGGATAAGGGGATATGTGGATATGGGGACATGGGTGTTATGGGGGATATGGGGATGTGGGGATATGGGGATATGGGGACATGGGGATATGGGGATATGGGGACATGGGGATATGGGGATATGGGGACATGAGGACATGGAGATATGGGGATATGGGTATATGGGGACATGGGGACATGGGGATATGGGGACATTGTGACATGGGGATATGGGGATATGGGATATGGGGACATGGGGATATGGGGATATGGGGATATGGGGATATGGGGATATGGGGATATGGAGATCTGGGGACATGGGGACATGGGGATATGGGGATATGGGGATATGGGGATATGGGAAAATGGGGACATGGGGACATGGGGATTTGGGTATTTGGGGACATGGGGATATGGGCATATGCGGATATGGGGATATGGGGACATGGGGATATTGGGATATGGGGACATGGGGATATGGGGATATGGGGATATGGGGATATGGGGATATGGGGACATGAGGATATGGGGATATGGGGACATGGGGATATGGGGATATGGGGATATGGGGATATGGGGATATGGGGATATTGGGGAAATGGGGATATGGGGGCATGGGGATATGGGGATATGGGGATATGGGGACATGGGGATAAGGGGATATGGGGATATGGGGACATGGGGATATGGGGACATGTGGACATGGGGATATGGCGATATGGGGATATGGGGATATGGGAACATGGGGAAATGGGGATATGGGGATATGGGGACATGGCGATATGGGGATATGGGGATATGGGGACATGGGGATATGGGGACATGGGGATATGGGGATATCGAGATATGGGGATATGGGGATATGGGGATATGGGGACATGGTGATATGGGGATATGGGGGATATGGGGATATGGGGATATGGGGATATGGGGGATATGGGGATATGGGGATATGGGGATATGGGACATGGTGATATGGGGATATGGGGACATGGGGACATGGGGATATGGGGACATTGGGACATGGGGATATGGGGATATGGGATATGGGGACATGGGGATATGGGGATATGGGGATATGGGGATATGGGGATATGGGGATATGGGGATATGGGGACATGGGGACATGGGGATATGGGGATATGGGGATATGGGGACATGGGGACATGGGAATATGGGGATATGGGGATATGGGGATATGGCGATATGGGGACATGGGGATATGGGGATATGGGGACATGGGGATTGGGGGATATGTGGATATGGGGATATGGAGACATGGGGATATGGGGATATGGGGATATGGGGGATATGGGGATATGGGACTTGGGGATATGGGGATATGGGGTTATAGGGATATGGGGACATGGGGATATGGGGACATGGGGATATGGGGATATGGGGATATGGGGATATGGGAATATGGGGACATGGGGACATGGGGACATGGGGATTTGGGTATTTGGGGACATGGGGATATGGGCATATGCGGATATGGGGATATGGGGACATGGGGATATTGGGATATGGGGACATGGGGATATGGGGATATGGGGATATGGGGATATGGGGATATGGGGACATGGGGATATGGGGATATGGGGATATGGGGATATGGGGATATGGGGATATTGGGGAAATGGGGATATGGGGGCATGGGGATATGTGGATATGGGGATATGGGGATATGTGGACATGGGGATAAGGGGATATGGGGATATGGGGACATGGGGGATATGGGGGATATGGGGATATGGGGATATGGGGATATGGGGACATGGGGATATGGGGATATGGGGACATGGGGATATGGGGATATGGGGACATGAGGACATGGAGATATGGGGATATGGGTATATGGGGACATGGGGACATGGGGATATGGGGACATTGTGACATGGGGATATGGGGATATGGGATATGGGGACATTGGGGATATGGGGATATGGGGATATGGGGATATGGGGATATGGGGATATGGAGATCTGGGGATATGGGGACATGGGGATATGTGGACATGGGGACATGGGGATATGGGGATATGGGGATATGGGGATATGGGGACATGGGAACATGGGAATATGGGAATATGGGGATATGGGGATATGGCGATATGGGGACATGGGGATATGGGGATATGGGGATATGGGGACATGGGGATATGGGGATATGGGGATATGGGGATATGGGGATATGGAGACATGGGGATATGGGGATATGGGGATATGGGGGATATGGGGTTATGGGGATATGGGGACATGGGGATAAGGGGATATGGGGATATGGGGACATGGGGGATATGGGGGATATGGGGGATATGGGGATATGGGGATATGGGGATATGGGGACATGGGGATATGGGGATATGGGGACATGGGGATATGGGGATATGGGGACATGGGGACATGGAGATATGGGGATATGGGTATATGGGGACATGGGGACATGGGGACATGGGGGATATGGGGATATGGGGACATGGGGATATGGGGATATGGGGACATGGGGATATGGGGACATGGGGACATGGGAATATGGGGATATGGGGACATGGCGATATGGGGACATGGGGATATGGGGATATGGGGATATGGGGATATAAGGACATGGGTATATGGGGATATGGGGACATGGGGACATGGGGATATGGGGATATGGGGATATGGGGACATGGGAATATGGGGACATGGGGACATGGGGATATGGGAATATGGGGATATGGGGACATGGAGATATGGGGATATGGAGGATATGGGGATATGGGGATAATGTGATATGGGGATATGGGGGCATGGGGGATATGGGGATATGGGGATATGGGGGCATGGGGGATATGGGGATATGGGGACATGGGGACATGCGGATATGGGGGTTTGGGGATATGGGTACATGGGGACATAGCGACATGGAGATATGCGGACATGTGGACAAGGGGATATGAGGACATTGGGACATGGGTATATGGGGATATGGGGATATGGGAAATGGGGTTATGGGGATATGGAGATATGGGGACATGGGGATATGGGGATATGGGGACATGGGGATATAGGGATATGGGGATATGGGGACATGGGGATATGGGAATATGGGGATATGGGGACATGGGGATATGGGGACATGGGGATATGGGGATATGGGGATATGAGGATATGGGGACATGGGGATATGGGGATATGGGGATATGGGGACATGGGAATATGGGGATATGGGGACATGGGGATAGGGAATATGGGGATATGGGGACATGGAGATATGGGGATATGGAGGATATGGGGATATGGGGATATGGGGATATGGTGATATGGGGATATGGGGGCATGGGGGATATGGGGATATGGGGATATGGGGGCATGGGGGATATGGGGATATGGGGACATGGGGACATGCGGATATGAGGGTTTGGGGATATGGGGACATGTGGACAAGGGGATATGAGGACATTGGGACATGGGGATATGGGGATATGGGGATATGGGAAATGGGGTTATGGGGATATGGAGATATGGGGACATGGGGATATGGGAATATGGGGATATGGGGACATGGGGACATGGGGATATGGGAATATGGGGATATGGGGACATGGGGATATGGGGACATGGGGATATGGGGATATGGGGATATGAGGATATAGGGACATGGGTATATGGGGATATGGGGACATGGGGACATGCGGATATGGGGATATGGGGATATGGGGACATGTGGATATGGGGACATGGGGATATGGGAATATGTGGATATGGGGACATGGGGATATGGGGTTATGGGAATATGGGGATATGGGGACATGGGGATATGGGGATATGAGGATATGGGGGCATGGGGGATATGGGGATATGGGGGCATGGGGGTATGGGGAAATGGGAACATGGGGACATGGCGACATGGTGATATGGGGACATGTGGACATGGGGATATGGGGACATGTGGACATGGGGATATGGCGATATGGGGATTTGGGATATGGGAACATGGGGAAATGGGGATATGGGGATATGGGGACATGGCGATATGGGGATATGGGGACATGGGGACATGGGGATATGGGGACATGGGGATATGGGGATATCGGGATATGGGGATATGGGGATATGGGGATATGGGGACATGGTGATATGGGGATATGGGGATATGGGATATGGGGACATGGGGATATGGGGATATGGGGATATGGGGATATGGGGATATGGGGATCTGGGGATATGGGGACATGGGGATATGGGGACATGGGGACATGGGGATATGGGGATATGGGGATATGGGGACATGGGGACATGGGAATATGGGGATATGGGGATATGGGGATATGGCGATATGGGAACATGGGGTTATGGGGATATGGGGATATGGGGACATGGGGATATGGGGATATGTGGATATGGGGATATGGGGATATGGGGACATGGGTATATGGGGATATGGGGATATGGGGGATATGGGGATATGGGACTTGGGGATATGGCGATATAGGGATATGGGGACATGGGGATATGGGGACATGGGGATATGGGGATATGGGGATATGGGGATATGGGAAAATGGGGACATGGGGACATGGGGATTTGGGTATTTGGGGACATGGGGATATGGGCATATGCGGATATGGGGATATGGGGACATGGGGATATTGGGATATGGGGACATGGGGATATTGGGATATGGGGATATGGGGATATGGTGATATGGGGACATGAGGATATGGGGATATGGGGACATGGGGATATGGGGATATGGGGATATGGGGATATGGGGATATTGGGGAAATGGGGATATGGGGGCATGGGGATATGGGGATATGGGGATATGGGGATATGGGGACATGGGGATAAGGGGATATGGGGATATGGGCACATGGGGATATGGGGACATGTGGACATGGGGATATGGCGATATGGGGATATGGGGATATGCGAACATGGGGAAATGGGGATATGGGGATATGGGGACATGGCGATATGGGGATATGGGGATATGGGGACATGGGGATATGGGGACATGGGGATATGGGGATATCGAGATATGGGGATATGGGGATATGGGGATATGGGGACATGGTGATATGGGGATATGGGGGATATGGGGATATGGGGATATGGGGATATGGGGGATATGGGGATATGGGGATATGGGGATATGGGACATGGTGATATGGGGATATGGGGATATGGGGACATGGGGACATGGGGATATGGGGACATTGGGACATGGGGATATGGGGATATGGGATATGGGGACATGGGGATATGGGGATATGGGGATATGGGGATATGGGGATATGGGGATATGGAGATCTGGGGATATGGGGACATGGGGATATGGGGACATGGGGACATGGGGATATGGGGATATGGGGACATGGGGACATGGGAATATGGGGATATGGGGATATGGGGATATGGCGATATGGGGACATGGGGATATGGGGATATGGGGATATGGGGACATGGGGATAGGGGGATATGGGGATATGGGCATATGGGGATATGGAGACATGGGGATATGGGGATATGGGGATATGGGGGATATGGGGATATGGGACTTGGGGATATGGGGATATGGGTTTATAGGGATATGTGGACATGGGGATATGGGGACATGGGGATATGGGGATATGGGGATATGGGGATATGGGAATATGGGGACATGGGGACATGGGGACATGGGGATTTGGGTATTTGGGGACATGGGCATATGCGGATATGGGGATATGGGGACATGGGGATATTGGGATATGGGGACATGGGGATATGGGGATATTGGGATATGGGGACTTGGGGATATGGGGATATGGGGATATGGGGATATGGGGATATGGGGATATTGGGGAAATGGGGATATGGGGGCATGGGGATATGGGGATATGGGGATATGGGGATATGGGGACATGGGGATAAGGGGATATGGGGATATGGGGACATGGGGGATATGGGGGATATGGGGATATGGGGATATGGGGATATGGGGACATGGGGATATGGGGATATGGGGACATGGGGATATGGGGATATGGGGACATGGGGACATGGAGACATGGGGATATGGGTATATGGGGACATGGGGACATGGGGACATGGGGGATATGGGGATATGTGGACATGGGGATATGGGGATATGGGGACATGGGGATATGGGGACATGGGGACATGGGAATATGGGGATATGGGGACATGGCGATATGGGGACATGGGGATATGGGGATATGGGGATATGGGGATATAAGGACATGGGTATATGGGGATATGGGGACATGGGGACATGGGGATATGGGGATATGGGAATATGGGGATATGGGGACATGGAGATATGGGGATATGGAGGATATGGGGATGTGGGGATATGGGGATATGGTGATATGGGGACATGGGGATATGGGGATATGGGGATATGGGGATATGGGGACATGGGGACATGGGAATATGGGGATATGGGGATATGGCGATATGGGGGCATGGGGGATATGGGGATATGGGGACATGGGAATATGGGGACATGGGGACATGGGGATATGGGAATATGGGGATATGGGGACATGGAGATATGGGGATATGGAGGATATGGGGATATGGGGATATGGGGATATGGTGATATGGGGATATGGGGGCATGGGGGATATGGGGATATGCGGATATGGGGGCATGGGGGATATGGGGATATGGGGACATGGGGACATGCGGATATGGGGGTTTGGGGATATGGTTACATGGGGACATAGCGACATGGGGATATGGGGACATGTGGACAAGGGGATATGAGGACATTGGGACATGGGTATATGGGGATATGGGGATATGGGAAATGGGGTTATGGGGATATGGAGATATGGGGACATGGGGATATGGGGATATGGGGATATGGGGACATGGGGATATAGGGATATGGGGATATGGGGACATGGGGATATGGGAATATGGGGATATGGGGAAATGGGGATATGGGGACATGGGGATATGGGGATATGGGGATATGAGGATATTGGGACATGGGGATATGGGGATATGGGGATATGGGGACATGGGAATATGGGGACATGGGGACATGGGGATATGGGGACATGGGGACATGCGGATATGGGGGTTTGGGGATATGGGTACATGGGGACATAGCGACATGGGGATATGGGGACATGTGGACAAGGGGATATGAGGACATTGGGACATGGGGATATGGGGATATGGGGATATGGGAAATGGGGTTATGGGGATATGGAGATATGGGGACATGGGGATATGGGGATATGGGGACATGGGGATATAGGGATATGGGGATATGGGGACATGGGGATATGGGAATATGGGGATATGGGGACATGGGGATAAGGGGACATGGGGATATGGGGATATGGGGATATGAGGATATAGGGACATGGGTATATGGGAATATGGGGACATGGGGACATGCGGATATGGGGATATGGGGATATGGGGACATGGGGATATGGGGACATGGGGATATGGGAATATGTGGATATGGGGACATGGCGATATGGGGTTATGGGAATATGGGGATATGGGGACATGGGGATATGGGGATATGAGGATATGGGGGCATGGGGGATATGGGGATATGGGGATATTGGGGCATGGGGGCATGGGGATATGGGGAAATGGGAACATGGGGACATGGCGACATGGTGATATGGGGACATGTGGACATGGGGATATGGGGACATGTGGACATGGGGATATGGCGATATGGGGATATGGGGATATGGGAACATGGGGAAATGGGGATATGGGGATATGGGGACATGGCGATATGGGGATATGGGGATATGGGGACATGGGGATATGGGGATATCGGGATACGGGGATATGGGGATATGGGGTTATGGGGACATGGTGATATGGGGATATGGGGGATATGGGGATATGGGGATATGGGGATATGGGGATATGGGGTATATGGGGGATATGGGGATATGGGGATATGGGGATATGGGGACATGGGGATATGGGGATATGAGGATATGGGGGCATGGGGGATATGGGGATATGGGGATATGGGGGCATGGGGGCATGGGGATATGGGGAAATGGGGACATGGGGACATGGCGACATGGTGATATGGGGACATGTGGACATGGGGATATGGGGACATGTGGACATGGGGATATGGCGATATGGGGATATGGGGATATGGGAACATGGGGAAATGGGGATATGGGGATATGGGGACATGGCGACATGGGGATATGGGGATATGGGGACATGGGGATATGGGGACATGGGGATATGGTGATATCGGGATATGGGGATATGGGGATATGGGGATATGGGGACATGGTGATATGGGGATATGGGGGATATGGGGATATGGGGATATGGGGATATGGGGTATATGGGGGATATGGGGATATGGGGATATGGGGATATGGGGATATGGGACATGGTGATATGGGGTTATGGGGATATGGAGATATGGGGACATGGGGATATGGGGATATGGGGATATGGGGACATGGGGATATAGGGATATGGGGATATGGGGACATGGGGATATGGGGAAATGGGGACATGGGGACATGGCGACATGGTGATATGGGGACATGTGGATATGGGGATATGGGGACATGGGGATATGGGGACATGGGGATATGGGGATATCGAGATATGGGGATATGGGGATATGGGGACATGGTGATATGGGGATATGGGGGATATGGGGATATGGGGATATGGGGATATGGGGGATATGGGGATATGGGGATATGGGGATATGGGACATGGTGATATGGGGATATGGGGACATGGGGACATGGGGATATGGGGACATTGGGACATGGGGATATGGGGATATGGGATATGGGGACATGGGGATATGGGGATATGGGGATATGGGGATATGGGGATATGGGGATATGGGGATATGGGGACATGGGGACATGGGGATATGGGGATATGGGGATATGGGGACATGGGGACATGGGAATATGGGGATATGGGGATATGGGGATATGGCGATATGGGGACATGGGGATATGGGGATATGGGGATATGGGGACATGGGGATTGGGGGATATGTGCATATGGGGATATGGGGATATGGAGACATGGGGATATGGGGATATGGGGATATGGGGGATATGGGGATATGGGACTTGGGGATATGGGGATATGGGGTTATAGGGATATGGGGACATGGGGATATGGGGACATGGGGATATGGGGATATGGGGATAAGGGGATATGGGAATATGGGGACATGGGGACATGGGGACATGGGGATTTGGGTATTTGGGGACATGGGGATATGGGCATATGCGGATATGGGGATATGGGGACATGGGGATATTGGGATATGGGGACATGGGGATATGGGGATATGGGGATATGGGGATATGGGGACATGGGGATATGGGGATATGGGGATATGGGGATATGGGGATATGGGGATATTGGGGAAATGGGGATATGGGGGCATGGGGATATGTGGATATGGGGATATGGGGATATGTGGACATGGGGATAAGGGGATATGGGGATATGGGGACATGGGGGATATGGGGGATATGGGGATATGGGGATATGGGGATATGGGGACATGGGGATATGGGGATATGGGGACATGGGGATATGGGGATATGGGGACATGAGGACATGGAGATATGGGGATATGGGTATATGGGGACATGGGGATAAGGGGATATGGGGATATGGGGACATGGGGGATATGGGGGATATGGGGGATATGGGGATATGGGGATATGGGGATATGGGGACATGGGGATATGGGGATATGGGGACATGGGGATATGGGGATATGGGGACATGGGGACATGGAGATATGGGGATATGGGTATATGGGGACATGGGGACATGGGGACATGGGGGATATGGGGATATGGGGACATGGGGATATGGGGATATGGGGACATGGGGATATGGGGACATGGGGACATGGGAATATGGGGATATGGGGACATGGCGATATGGGGACATGGGGATATGGGGATATGGGGATATGGGTATATAAGGACATGGGTATATGGGGATATGGGGACATGGGGACATGGGGATATGGGGATATGGGGATATGGGGACATGGGAATATGGGGACATGGGGACATGGGGATATGGGAATATGGGGATATGGGGACATGGAGATATGGGGATATGGAGGATATGGGGATATGGGGATAATGTGATATGGGGATATGGGGGCATGGGGGATATGGGGATATGGGGATATGGGGGCATGGGGGATATGGGGATATGGGGACATGGGGACATGCGGATATGGGGGTTTGGGGATATGGGTACATGGGGACATAGCGACATGGAGATATGGGGACATGTGGACAAGGGGATATGAGGACATTGGGACATGGGTATATGGGGATATGGGGATATGGGAAATGGGGTTATGGGGATATGGAGATATGGGGACATGGGGATATGGGGATATGGGGACATGGGGACATAGGGATATGGGGATATGGGGACATGGGGATATGGGAATATGGGGATATGGGGACATGGGGATATGGGGACATGGGGATATGGGGATATGGGGATATGAGGATATGGGGACATGGGGATATGGGGATATGGGGATATGGGGACATGGGAATATGGGGATATGGGGACATGGGGATAGGGAATATGGGGATATGGGGACATGGAGATATGGGGATATGGAGGATATGGGGATATGGGGATATGGGGATATGGTGATATGGGGATATGGGGGCATGGGGGATATGGGGATATGGGGATATGGGGGCATGGGGGATATGGGGATATGGGGACATGGGGACATGCGGATATGAGGGTTTGGGGATATGGGGACATGTGGACAAGGGGATATGAGGACATTGGGACATGGGGATATGGGGATATGGGGATATGGGAAATGGGGTTATGGGGATATGGAGATATGGGGACATGGGGATATGGGAATATGGGGATATGGGGACATGGGGACATGGGGATATGGGAATATGGGGATATGGGGACATGGGGATATGGGGACATGGGGATATGGGGATATGGGGATATGAGGATATAGGGACATGGGTATATGGGGATATGGGGACATGGGGACATGCGGATATGGGGATATGGGGATATGGGGACATGTGGATATGGGGACATGGGGATATGGGAATATGTGGATATGGGGACATGGGGATATGGGGTTATGGGAATATGGGGATATGGGGACATGGGGATATGGGGATATGAGGATATGGGGGCATGGGGGATATGGGGATATGGGGGCATGGGGGTATGGGGGAAATGGGAACATGGGGACATGGCGACATGGTGATATGGGGACATGTGGACATGGGGATATGGGGACATGTGGACATGGGGATATGGCGATATGGGGATTTGGGATATGGGAACATGGGGAAATGGGGATATGGGGATATGGGGACATGGTGATATGGGGGATATGGGGATATGGGATATGGGGACATGGGGATATGGGGATATGGGGATATGGGGATATGGGGATATGGGGATCTGGGGATATGGGGACATGGGGATATGGGGACATGGGGACATGGGGATATGGGGATATGGGGATATGGGGACATGGGGACATGGGAATATGGGGATATGGGGATATGGGGATATGGCGATATGGGAACATGGGGTTATGGGGATATGGGGATATGGGGACATGGGGATATGGGGATATGTGGATATGGGGATATGGGGATATGGGGACATGGGTATATGGGGATATGGGGATATGGGGGATATGGGGATATGGGACTTGGGGATATGGCGATATAGGGATATGGGGACATGGGGATATGGGGACATGGGGATATGGGGATATGGGGATATGGGGATATGGGAAAATGGGGACATGGGGACATGGGGATTTGGGTATTTGGGGACATGGGGATATGGGCATATTCGGATATGGGGATATGGGGACATGGGGATATTGGGATATGGGGACATGGGGATATTGGGGATATGGGGATATGGGGATATGGTGATATGGGGACATGAGGATATGGGGATATGGGGACATGGGGATATGGGGATATGGGGATATGGGGATATGGGGATATTGGGGAAATGGGGATATGGGGGCATGGGGATATGGGGATATGGGGATATGGGGATATGGGGACATGGGGATAAGGGGATATGGGGATATGGGGACATGGGGATATGGGGACATGTGGACATGGGGATATGGCGATATGGGCATATGGGGATATGCGAACATGGGGAAATGGGGATATGGGGATATGGGGACATGGCGATATGGGGATATGGGGATATGGGGACATGGGGATATGGGGACATGGGGATATGGGGATATCGAGATATGGGGATATGGGGATATGGGGATATGGGGACATGGTGATATGGGGATATGGGGGATATGGGGATATGGGGATATGGGGATATGGGGGATATGGGGATATGGGGATATGGGGATATGGGACATGGTGATATGGGGATATGGGGATATGGGGACATGGGGACATGGGGATATGGGGACATTGGGACATGGGGATATGGGGATATGGGATATGGGGACATGGGGATATGGGGATATGGGGATATGGGGATATGGGGATATGGGGATATGGAGATCTGGGGATATGGGGACATGGGGATATGGGGACATGGGGACATGGGGATATGGGGATATGGGGACATGGGGACATGGGAATATGGGGATATGGGGATATGGGGATATGGCGATATGGGGACATGGGGATATGGGGATATGGGGATATGGGGACATGGGGATAGGGGGATATGGGGATATGGGCATATGGGGATATGGAGACATGGGGATATGGGGATATGGGGATATGGGGGATATGGGGATATGGGACTTGGGGATATGGGGATATGGGTTTATAGGGATATGTGGACATGGGGATATGGGGACATGGGGATATGGGGATATGGGGATATGGGGATATGGGAATATGGGGACATGGGGACATGGGGACATGGGGATTTGGGTATTTGGGGACATGGGCATATGCGGATATGGGGATATGGGGACATGGGGATATTGGGATATGGGGACATGGGGATATGGGGATATGGGGATATGGGGACATGGGGATATGGGGATATGGGGATATGGGGATATGGGGATATGGGGATATTGGGGAAATGGGGATATGGGGGCATGGGGATATGGGGATATGGGGATATGGGGATATGGGGACATGGGGA